>NC_058419.1:38495336-38635699 GCF_002201575.2 Neomonachus schauinslandi | reverse complement strand
ACAGTGTGGTCTCAGGACCCTCGGGGTCACAGAAAGACCAGGGGTGCCTGAGTGCGGCAGAGCTCCCAGGTATCGGAGCGGGAAGCCGGCTGCAGAGACGGAGCCGAGGAGCGGGCTCTCAGCTCGGGGTTGCCATAAACCGTGATCCGCGGCACAGTTGGGCCCCTGCTCTTCCAGCAGGGACCCAACAAGTATCAGATCCGGGAGACTCACCTTCCTCCCCCGGGAGGAGCAGCGCGGGAGCACACTGCAGGGATCTGCTGGGTTTCAAGACTCCACACGGGGTCGGGTGCCAGAGATAGAAACGCTCGGTCACAGGCCGGGTGAGCACGGACTTTGGCCGGAGACTGGGGAGACGGGAGTGACTGACTGCTTTTCTCTGGGGCGCACTGAGGAGCGGGGCCCCGAGTTCTTGGCTCCTCCAGGGCGGAGATCAGGAGGCCACCATTTTCACTCTTGGCCTCCAAAGCTGAACGGAAAGCTTGCAGGGAACAAAAGCTCCCGAGAGCAAACCCGAGCAGATTACTTAGCCAGGACCGGGCAAGGGCGGGACAATTCCGCCTCCGGCAAAGACATTTGGGAACCACGGCAACAGGCCCCTCCCCCAGAAGATCAGCAAGAATCGCCCGCCAAGACCAAGTTTACCGATCAATGAGAACGGCAGAACTCCAGCGCTAGGGGAATAATGCACATAGAATTCATGGCTTTTTTACCATGATTCTTTAGTCTTTCAAAGTTAATTTTTTTTAACTGTCTTCTTTTTTAAATTTTTCTTTTTCCCTTTTTCAACCAACATCTTATCAATCCCTTTTTTATAAAAAAAATTTTTATTTTTCATTTTTAGAGTCATATTCTATCCCTTCATAGTAGTTACCCTTATTTTTGGCATATATATATAAGTTGTTCTCTCTTTAAAATTTTGAGATACAGTTTCTTCTAACAGATCAAAATATACCCTAAATCTCTAGTGTATGGCTTTGTTCTAGTTTCCTGCCTGATCACATTCTCTCCATTTTTTTTAAATCCTCTTCTTTCTTTTTTTCAAACAACTTCTTATCTTAAATTCCTTTTATAAAATTTTTTATAATTTTCATCTTTACATTCATATTCCATCCATCGTATTAACCCTTATTTTTGTACATATATAAGCTTTTCTTTCTTTAAAATTTTGGGAGGCACTTTCTTTTAACAGACCAAAATACACCCAAAATCTAGTGTGTGGCACTGATCTATGTACCAGCCTGATCATATTTGATCATATTCTGTTTTTTTTTTGTTTTGTTCTGTTTTTGTTTGTTTTTACCTTTTTCTTTTTCTTTTTTCTTTCTTTCCCTTTCTTTTCCCCCAGTTTCAGGTCTTTTCTGATTTGTTTAGAGTATATTTTCTGGGGACGTTGTTACCCTGTTAGCATTTTGTTCTCTCATTAATCTATTCTCCTCCACACAAAATGACAAGACGGAAAAAATCACCTCAACAAAAAGAACAAGAGGCAGTACTGACTGCCAGGGACCTACTCAATACGGACATTAGTACGAAGTCGGAACTAGAGTTCAGAATGATGATTTTAAAGATACTAGCTGGGCATGAAAAAAACATGGAAGATATTAGAGAAACCCTTTCTGGAGAAATAAAAGAGCTCAAATCTAACCAAGTCGAAATCAAAAAGGCTATTAATGAGGTGCAATCAAAAATGGAGGCTCTAACTGCTAGGATAAATGAGGCAGAAGAGAGAATTAGTGATATAGAAGACCAAATGATGGAAAATCAAGAAGCTGAGAAAAAGAGAGAACTACTAGAGAGAGAGAAACAACTACTGGATCACAAGGGCAGAATTCGAAAGATAAGTGACACCATAGATGAAACAATATTAGAATAATTGGGATCCCAGAAGAAGAAAAAAGAGAGGGGCAGAAGGTATATTGGAGCAAATTATACCAGAGAACTTCCCTAGTTTGGGGAAGGAAAGAGGCATCAAAATCCAGGAGGCACAGAGAATCCCCCTCAAAATCAATAAAAATAAGTCAACACCCTGACATCTAATAGTAAAACTTACGATCTCAGAGACAAAGAGAAAATCCTGAAAGCAGCTCAGGACAAGAGATCTGTAACCTACAATGGTAGAAACATTAGATTGGCAGCAGACCTATCCACAGAGACCTGGCAGGCCAGAAAGGACTGGCAGGATATATTCAGAGCGTTAAATGAGAAAAATATGCAGCCAAGAATACTTTATACAGCTAGGCTGTATTGAAAATAGAAGGAGAGATAAAAATCTTCCAGGACAAAAACTAAAAGAATTTGCAAACATGAAACCAGCCCTACAAGAAATATTGAAAGGGGTCCTCTAAGCAAAGAGAGAGCCTAAAAGTAACATAGACCAGAAAGGAACACAGACAATATACGGTAACAGTCACCTTACAGGCAATACAATGGCAGTAAATTCATATCTTTCAATAGTTACCCTGAATGTAAATGGGCTAAATGCCCCAATCAAAAGACACAGGCTATCAGATTAGGTAAAAAAAACAAGACCCATCAATATGCTTTCGGCAAGAGACTCACTTTCGACCCAAAGACACCCCCAGATTGAAAGTGAGGGGGTGGAAAACCATTTACCATGCTAATGGACACCAAAAGAAAGCTGGGGTGGCAATCCTTATATCAGACAAATTAGATTTTAAACCAAAGACTATAATAAGAGATGAGGAAGGACACTACATCCTACTTAAAGGCTCTATCCAACAAGAAGATTGAACAATTGTAAATATCTATGCCCCTAACATGGGAGCAGCCAATTATATAAGCCAATTAATAACAAAATCAAAGAAACACATTGACAACAATACAATAATAGTGGGGGACTTTAACACCCCCTCACTGAAATGGACAGATCATCTAAGCAAAAGAACAACAAGGAAATAAAGACTTTAAATGACACACTGGACCAAATGGACTTCACACATATATTCAGAGCATTCCATCCCAAAGCAACAGAATACACATTCTTCTCTAGTGCCCATGGAACATTCTCCAGAATAGACCACATCCTAGGTCTCAAATCAGGTCTCAACCAGTACCAAAAGATTGGGATCATTCCCTGCATATTTTCGGACCACAATGTTTTGAAACTAGAACTCAATCACAAGAGGAAAGTTGGAAAGAACTCAAATACATGGAGGCTATAGAGCATCCTACTAAAGAATGAATGGGTCAACCAGGAAATTAAAGAAGAATTTTTAAAAATCATGGAAACAAATGAAAATGAAAACACAACTGTTCAAAATCTTTGGGATGCAGCAAAGGCAGTCCTAAGAGGAAAGTATATAGCAATACAAGCCTTTCTCAAGAAACAAGAAAGGTCTCAAGTACACAACCTAACCCTACACCTAAAGGAGCTGCAGAAAGAACAGCAAATAAAGCCTAAACCCAGCAGGAGAAGAGCAATAATAAAGATCAGAGCAGAAATCAATGAAATAGAAACCAAAAGAACAGTAGAAGAGATCAACGAAACTAGGAGCTGGTTCTTTGAAAGAATTAACAAGATTGATAAACCCCTGGCCAGACTTATCGAAAAGAAAAGAGAAATGACCCAAATAAATAAAATCATGAATGAAAGAGGAGAGATCACAACCAACACCAAAGAAATACAAACAATTATAAGAACATCTTATGAGCAACTATATGCCAGCAAATTAGACAATCTGGAAGAAATGGATGCATTCCTAGAGATGTATCAACTACCAAAACTGAACCAGGGAGAAACAGAAAACCCAGACAGACCTATAACCACTAAGGAAATTGAAGCAGTCATCAAAAATCTCCCAACAAACAAAAGCCCAGGGCCAGATGGCTTCCCAGGGGAATTCTACCAAACATTTAAAGAAGAATTAATACCTATTCTTCTGAAACTGTTCCAAAAATAGAAATGGAAGGAAAACTTCCAAACTCATTTTATGAGGTCAGCATTACCTTGATCCCAAAACCAGACAAAGACCCCATCAAAAAGGAGAATTACAGACCAATATCCTTGATGAACATGGATGCAAAAATTCTCACCAAAATACTAGCCAATAGGGTCCAACAGTACATTAAAAGGATTATTCACCACGACCAAGTGGGATTTATCTCTGGGCTGCAAGGTTGGTTCAACATCCACAAATCAATCAATGTGATACAATACATTAATAAAAAAAAGAACAAGAACCATATGATCCTCTCAATAGATGCAGAAAAAGCATTTGACAAAGTACAGCATCCTTTCTTGATCAAAACTCTTCAGAGTATAGGGATAGAGGGTACATACCTCAAGATCACAAAAGCCATCTATGAAAAACCACAGCAAATATCATTCTCAATGGGGAAAAACTGAGAGCTTTCCCCCTAATGTAAGGAACACAGCAGGGATGTCCACTATCACCACTGCTATTCAGCATAGTATTAGAAGTCCTAGCCACAGCAATCAGACAACAAAAAGAAAGAAAAGGCATCCAAATCATCAAAGTAGAAGTCAAACTCTCACTCTTTGCAGATGATATGATACTTTATGTGGAAAACCCAAAGACTCCACCCCAAACTGCTAGAACTCATACAGGACTTCAGTAAAGTGGCAAGATATAAAATCAATGCACAGAAATCAGTGGCATTCCTATACACCACCAACAAGACAGAAGAAAGAGGAATTAAGGAGTCGATCCCATTTACAATTGCACCCAAAACCATAAGATACCTAGGAAAAAATCTAACCAAAGAGGCAAAGAATCTGTACTCAGAAAACTATAGAATACTCATGAAAGAAATTGAGGAAGACACAAAGAAATGGAAAAACGTTCCATGCTCATGGATTGGAAGAACAAATATTGTGAAGATGTCAATGCTACCTAGAGCCATCTACACATTCAATGCAATCCCTATCAAAATACCATCCACTTTTTTCAAAGAAATGGAACAAATAATCCTAAAATGTGTATGGAACCAGAAAAGACCCCGAATGGCCAGAGGAATGTTGAAAAAGAAAAGCAAAGCTGGTGGCATCACAATTCCGGATTTCAAGCTCTATTACAAAGCTGTCATCATCAAGACAGTATGGTACTGGCACAAAAACAGACACATAGATCAATGGAACGGAGTAGAGAGCCCAGAAATGGACCCTCTACTCTATGGTCAACTTATCTTCAACAAAGCAGGAAAGAATGTCCAATGGAAAAAAGACACTCTCTTCAACAAATGGTGTTGGGAAAATTGGACAGCCACAGGCAGAAGAATGAAACTGGACCATTTCCTTACACCACACACAAAAATAGACTCAAAATGGATGAAAGACCTCAATGTGAGACAGCAGTCCATCAAAATCCTAAAGGAGAACACAAGCAGCAACCTCTTCGACCTCAGCCACAGCAACTTCTTCCTAGAAACATCACTAAAGGCAAGGGAAGCAAGGGCAAAAATAAACTATTGGGACTTCATCAAGATAAAAAGCTTTTGCACAGCAAAAGAAACAGTCAACAAAACCAAAAGACAACCAACAGAATGGGAGAAGATATTTGCAAATGACATATCAGATAAAGGGCTAGTATCCAAAATCTATAAAGAACTTATCAAACTCAACACCCAAAGAACAAATGATCCAATCAAGAAATGGGCAGAAGACATGAACAGACATTTTTCCAAAGAAGACATCCAAACGGCCAACAGACACATGAAAAAGTGCTCAACATCGCTTGGCATCAGGGAAATCCAAATCAAAACTTCAATGAAATACCACCTCACACTAGTCAGAATGGCTAAAATTAACAAGTCAGGAAACGACAGATGTTGGCGGGGATGCGGAGAAAGGGGAACCCTCCTACACTGTTGGTGGGAATGCAAGCTGGTGCAGCCACTCTGGAAAACAGTATGGAGGTTCCTCAAAAAGTTGAAAATAGAGCTACCATACGACCCAGCAATTGCACTACTGGGTATTTACCCCAAAGATACAAATGTAGTGATCCGAAGGGGTACGTGCACCCCAATGTTTATAGCAGCAATGTCCACAATAGCCAAACTGTGGAAAGAGCCAAGATGTCCATCGACAGATGAATGGATAAAGAAGATGTGGTATATATACACAATGGAATATTATGCAGCCATCAAAAGGAATGAAATCTTGCCATTTGCAACGACATGGATGGAACTGGAGGGTATTATGCTGAGCGAAATAAGTCAATCAGAGAAAGACATGTTTCATATGATCTCACTGATATGAGGAATTCTTAATCTCAGGAAACAAACTGAGGGTTGCTGGAGTGGTGGGGGTGGGAGGGATGGGGTGGCTGGGTGATAGACATTGGGGAGGGTATGTCCTATGGTGAGCGCTGTGAATTGTGTTAGACTGTTGAATCACAGACCTGTACCTCTGAAACAAATAATACATTATATGTTTTAAAAAAAGAAGAAGAAGAAGATAGCAGGAGGGGAAGAATGAAGGGGGGGACATCGGAAGGGGAGACGAACCATGAGAGACTATGGACTCTGAGAAACAAACTGAGGGTTCTAGAGGGAAGGGTGGTGGGGAGATGGGTTAGCCTGGTGATGGGTATTAAGGAGGGCATGTACTGCATGGAGCACTGGGTGTTATACGCAAACAATGAATCATGGAACACTACATCAAAAACTAATGATGTAATGTATGGTGATTAACACAACTTAATAAAAAAAATTTTAAAAAAAGATACTTGAATTCCTAAGAAAAACATGGCTAATCTTCTTGAAGCATCAATTTTATCTAAATACTTTTTTTAATCAATGGAAATAGGGTAATACATAATTTTATATTAAACAGATATAATACGGAATAGAATGCTAGATGACTATGAATTTAAGATAAAAAGAAGGGAAAGATTCTACTTGCACTGAGGTGATTCTAACTATACTCCAAAATTCTGGGGCTATTTCAGGTGGAAAGTTAGAGAAGCAAAGGAAATTATGATTCAATGAGTGTTGGAAACAAGGGGAAAGTATAATCAGATTTTCATTTTAGAAAGATCACTTTCTCTGCGATTGGAGAATACATTGGAAGAAGATGAGACATGCATCCAGACCAGTTGGGAGTAATAATGGTAAGTTATCTCAGAGAGGAGGGATGGAGATGAAAGATATTTAGAAAGTATACTTCATATGGCTTAATGAATGAATGGATATGGAAAATGAAAGAAAGCAAGCTATTGATAGTGCCAACCATGATTCTGCCTTGGGCAGCTAGTTAATAATAAGATAGAGAAGGTAAAAGATTAACAGAATTGAGGAAGAAAAGGCAAACATTAATTCAAATTTTGAACATACTTTGAGTTTGCTATAGATTTCCAATGGATATGTCGGGCAAATAATAATAAACATGTACTTCCAACTCATAGAAGAAATCTATCTGGTCATCTAGTTTTTGAAATTGTAATTATATTGGTGGTCATTAAAGCCATGGGCATGAATGAGTTAACCCAAGAAAAGTGAGTGGAGTGACAAGAAGAGTTCTGAGAACCGAACCCTGGATACAAATGATTTTCCAAGGTTTGGTTCAGGAGGAGGAGCTTGCAAAGGAGACTGAGAAAGAGTAATCCTAAAGGTAGGGGAAGAAAATCAGGAAAGAATACTTACTGCCATGGCAGTCAAGGAAGGAAAGGAAGGGAAGTTTTAGGTAGAAGGGAGTGACCCACAGTATCAAGTGACACAGAAAATAAAGTCAGGTAGTGATGAGATATATAAATTGAATTTGACAGTTAAGAGAGATCGTTAAAGTAGTTTCAGCCGGATTGCAACAGGTTGTAATGGGTTGAAAGTTCCCAATGCAGTGAGATAATAAAATGCATAGTATGATAGCTAGAGATGTTTTTGAGGGTTTCTTGTTTGTTCCTTTGTTTATTGTTGTTAGAAGAAAGCTTGACCATCTTTAAATACTGAGGGGAAGGAACTAGAAGATGGAAGGACTGAAGGTAGATTTGAGCAAGAGGAAAATTACTGAAGATCTCAGAGCATATGTGAAGTGGTATCCAGAAGGGTAGAAGGGAAGAAAACAAGGATGGACCTAGATGAAGGGATGTTTGTCACTATGTCAAGGCAGAATGTTTGGTGTGCTCCCTGTCCCAAATGATCTCTATCATCTTGGTGGTAGAGGAAGCAAAGCAACCTGCTGTAAGAGTAAGGGGTAGGCGGAGTGGAGAAGTCTGAGAAGAGAGGTTAAAGTTTGGAATAGGCATTAAATAGTTGGGAAATGTTACTGATGGAGAGAATATGGAGGGATTTCTGGTAGTTTTGTCGTTCTAGCTGCCGAAGACCAAGCTTTTATAGGAAACCCAGTATAGTTGTGTGATTATTTCTTTCTAGACTAAGCAACCTGGACAGAGAAAGAGAGGTATGATGGCCTGAAATAGAACTTTGTTCAATGAATAAAATTTGGTGACTGCTGGGGAGCAATGAAGTCTCATACCTAACCTATTATCTGACCATTAAAGATGATATGGTTCACCATCTGCTCCTCCGTACTCAGCACAGAGCTGTGCCATTTTTGGCAGTGCCAACCACATTCCAGAGACATGATAGTAAAGGCTGGAATAAGCAAATTTGGCTGTATTTGACGCCTGGCCTGCAGGCTGCTTCCATCTGTGACAAAGTAGGTACAGTTACTATTTATGACTACCTCAGCTACATCATCTGCACATGTGATTCCACCCATGAAAAAAATTCAACAGCACTGTCAAGGCTGGTAAAGGGAAGCTTGTCAACAATAGGAAGCCCATCTCCATCTTCTAGGAGTGAGATATTGCCAACATCGAATGGGATGATGCTGGTGTTGAATATTCGTGGAGTCCATTCATCTCTTGCCTCCCTTGGAGAAGACTGGAGCTCACTTAGGGTTGGAGGCTCATTATCTCTTCCCCTTTCTCAGATATCCCCATGCTTGGGATAGAAGGGAATCATAGAGAGGTATGATCACTACCTAAGATTTATCAGCATTGCTTCCTGCACTATGAACTGCTTGGCACCTTGGTCAAGATTATTCATCCATGTCAACTTTGGGATCATGGAGAGACTTATGATCACAGTTCACACCATCACTTCCACCCTGAAAAATATGGATTGCCCCTCTAGAAAACTGTGGCATGTTGGTCATGGTGCTTCTCAGATCATCATCTCTGCAAACACTGACACTGCCAAGACTGTGGGCAAAGTCATTCCTGAGCTGAATGGGAGTCCCACGGGCACAGTCTTCTGTGTTTTTACCCCCAGCATGTCTGCCATGAATCTGACCTGCACTCTGAAAAAGAAGACAAATATAGTGACATCAAGAAGGTGTTAAATAAAAAAAAGAAGGTGCTAAATCAGACATTAGAGGGCCCCTTGAAGGATATCCTGGCCTACACAGAGGACCAGGTTGTCTCCTATAAGTTTAACAGTGACACCTATTCCTCTACCTTTGATGTCTGGACCAGCATTGCCCTTAAGGGCCATGTTGTCAAGCTCATTCACTTATATGACAATAAATTTGACTATAGGAACCACGTTATGGATTTCATGGTTCACATGGCTTGTAAGGAATAAGAGCCCTGAGCCAGTACTCCCAGTAACAGCACAAAAGTAAGAGAAAGGTCCTCACTTCTAGGGAGAGCTGTTTCAAATCTACCCTTAGGACATTGAGAATTTTCATCCTCAAGATGATTCCCATCCCATGTCCCCTAGAACAAGGATACAATCAACATAGTGTCCTATACCCAGCGGGGAAAAAATAAGGTGGTTTGCTATGAGCAAAACTTTGAGGCCATCTGCCAGCCAAAGAATATGAGGCATTGCAAATAGTAGTTTTAGTATAGACAAGATTTGGATATGGAATAGAAATGGGCCTTAGTTCATGGTCTCTAGGCATGGTTGTTTAGGCCCTGTGAAATATATTGAGACACTTTCCCCTTTCCTTCTTTGTGTCATTCTATGATGTATTTTTTCCCCTCTGCTAACCTACTCATAAGGGTTAAAGCTGACTGTACATGTCTCTTTAGCCACTAGCACCCCTGTAGCTGTGACACCATCATAAGTGCCACCTTTTGACCCAGGAAACCATGAAATATGTCACAAAGTACAACACCTAGTTACTCTAACCCTCTTAATGGAGGCAGTTGGCCCATTCAGGCAGAGGGAGGATATTTCCCATGTGGGCTTTCTGTTTGATAGGGGAGGCTCTTTGTGAATATGTGTATAGAGGCAGGGGCCTTCCTGTGGGCTCCAAGGGTGGTCTTGAGGTCCGGGAACCCTCAGGCCATATTTCTGTCCACGTTTTTATTTGTGTATCCATTAAGAACAGCTCTTAGTATGACCTAAGAATAGCTGTGCCTCAGCACCTCATGAGGCATGGGCTCTATGGGAGGTCTGTAGCCGAGCAGAGAAATTTTTCCCCAAGATGAAGTTTAGGGGACCCCATGATTATAAATGCAAGCATGAAGAAATGTGGGTCTCATATAAAGGTTTTGGAGTTAGTTATTCTGATCATGTTCTCTGTGGGTCATGAAGAAGATCCTTAAGTCCTCAAATAACTCCCATTGAATTATGCCACCAGGCTCTGTTCCTTTGGGTTAAGCATGTGTCTGTCTGCATCTCTTACCCCCCTTCTCCCCCCCTTTCTCTCTCACTGGGGAAGCTACTCTAAAAACATACAGCTAGAACAAGAAGGGAGTAAATGGGAGTGCTGGAAGCTTGAAAGAGAGCCAGAAAATGTAAATTTGGGCTGATGAGGTCAAAACTACCAACTCTGGGAAGGGCTGGCTCAGAGCTTGCTTGCTTGCTTGCTGTCTGTACTCAGTGTGAGAGCTTAGTCCAGGAAGCATCTGTCAAACCCAAGAAAGCATAGAACCACAAGTGCCCTTCGCCTTGTCTTTTCAGGATGAAGCTGGGTATTTGTTCAGCAGGAAACAGCTTAGTACATAGAAAGAAGTAATTTGGGACTCTTCAAGGGAAGAAGACAAGACCTGAGTGAGCCATGGGCTCATGCTGGCCTGAACTTCAAGTATCTCTGGGCTTTTAGCACTGTGAGAGTGGGAAAGTTCCTGAAAGGGGAGTGAGGGAAGGGAGTGGAGAGCATATGTTGTTAATTAGAAAAGAAGGAATGAGAAGAATGCCACGCTTTAGCTTAAGTTCTCCTTGTAGGTTGATGACAAACCACATGTAAATTTTAAGATGAGCATTTTCAAACTCATCCTTCTGCCTCACTGGAGCAGCTCCAGCTGTATGGTAAAGAAGCAAATGTGGCAAAAGAAAAGGATGTTTCAGGCTCTGAGTTTCAAAGGGCCAAACAGAGTGGAAATTTGGTCCTTTGGTCTTCCAAACACTGAAGATTGAAGGGTTTGTGGCTCTCTGGGGCTGTATTTCTCAGGCTGCATAGAGGCCCTGTTTTTTCAGGTGTGACTATAGGAGGAAAAAAAAAGAGAAATCAGGTTGGGTAGGCCCTGTGAGGCAAGAATATGGGCTTTCTCAGGTACAATGGCAGAGATAAGAGGCCTTTCCCAAATCTACCAAGAATCATTGGGTATTTCACTGAAATTGCCACTTAGGACTCCCAGATGGGACAATATGCAAGTCTCCAGAGAGAAAGTGTCTTCCCTGGATAGAAGACTGCTAGATACCTATCTCCTCTGGATAGAAAAAAGAAGGAAGACGCTTGACTGGGTATGCCTTTGCCTAGGGAGAATATAAGGAATTTTAATGACTTCCTGTGTAAAGACTTGAGGGGCCTTGGGTAGCCAGTATAAACAGGAGGCATTTCAGTTGATTGGATTTATGTTTCTGAAATCAGGAAACAGGCCAACATGGGCCTCTGTTTAGCTCCGTTCCATGGGATTGGAAGTTGGAATGCAAAGAGATGCCGCCTCAGATTTCATCCTGTGATCAGTGGCCACTCTGTCTTTTTGACTTTTATCTAGCTACTTAAAAAAAAATTATATATACAGTTTCCTCTGTGGTGACATTGGGGACTGAAAGAAGTTCTGGCTTTCATGGATGGAGTGACTAAGTCACAAAAGGATTTCCTTCAAGCCTGCGACAATATTTCTGTAAGGTACAGTGATTGGACCATATGATCTTGAACATCCATTTCAGAAGATCTCTTGTGTAAGAAGCACAAAGAGCATCCTGGAGCTTCCATTTTCCATTTGCTGACCAAATCTCTAGAGTGTAGACCACTTTATCTTACACTCATTTCTACCTTGTCTTGTGCAAAGAACTTGACACTTAAAGTTAGCTCTGGATTCCAGCTTGGGCTTTGCCACCAACTAGCTGTATAAACTAAACAGTTCACTAAATAAGAATAGCCACCACTGATTGTGTGTTTACTTACTATGTCAGCCCTATGCTAAGTGCCTTGCATAGATGATCGCATTTCATCCTCACAACAACCCTTGGAAGGTAGAGACTATTTTTATCCTAACTTGAGGGAGCTATTGTTCCTCAGTTGAGAAAATTCAAGTTTAGTAATTGACTCAAGGTCAATGGCTAATCAGTGGCAAAGTCCAAATGGGAATTCAGAACTGTCTCCAAAAGCTCATGGTCATAAACACTACAGTAAACTGCCTCCACCCCCATATACACTGTACTCTTTGGGTCCTGGGTCCTTGTAAAATAGAAATAATACCTTGAATAATACCTAGTCTGCCTTCTTTACAGGAATGTTTCAAGGATAAAATGAGAGGATAGCTATTTCATTCCATGAACATTTATTGAGTGTTATGGGTGAGGCATTGTTCTAGGGTTTGGGTATTCAAAAGTAAATAAGATGAGTTTCCTTCACTCTACAAGATCATCTGGATATGAAACTGCCTTGAAAAACATAAAGCACTGCACAAGTGCCAATTTCCTATGATATCATTTTATCGCATGTACAGTGAAGGGAAGCTAATAGCCCTATAGGTACAGCATAAGCTAGGGTAAAAATCCCACATGGCTTTCAGCTGCTCCCTACAAAACTTGGTAACCAGCTGTTGCCAATCCCCATTGAGAATGAAAGGAGAGGAAACAGGCAATAATTTGAAATGTGACCGTAATGTAATGTGACTGCTGCTTTTTCACAAGCTTATCAGGACGTGCACATTCAAAGGAGTGGTGTCCCCTTCAGACTAGCACCTTGGGAGGCTAAATCCCTGTACATTTATTGCAGTGATGTTGCCATTGCTCAAAATGGTTTTTTGGAACTCCTCTTAAACAACTGAGTTCAGAGCCTGCAGCACATTCATTTGAATATCCTCAGTGGTGATAAATCTTTGAACTTTGAGGGTGGATTTGATTTTAGCAAACGGCAAAAAGTCACTCAGAGCCAAGTCTAGAGAAGAAGGTGTGTGATCAAGCTCAGAAATAGAGTTTTTAATTAAAAACAACCCACTCCCTCTCTTCTCTATTTCTTTCCCTGCCCACCTTCATTCTACCTGTCCCTCTCTCCATCTCTCTAGCCCTGCCCTCCATTCAAAGTGTGACTGTGAACCATTAAGAGCACTTTTCTAGCGTGGTTCATAACCTAGTGTAAACAGAGGTTAAATGACTACTGCCAAGATTATAAGATTAGGTAAGAGGCAAGATAGCATTCGACCCTATGTCTCCTGCAAATCACAGCATGAGAAACCAGCTAACAGAGAAACTTGATGACAAAGGGGCCTAATTAATGGAAATGGATACGCAAAGGACCATTGGTTCTTCATCCCTAAAGGTCTTTCCAAATCTTTCACAGATGACATAAGTATAGTGCTGCTTGATGGCAGTAAGAATTCCCTGTGATTTGGTACTTCTCTCCAGACAAGTCCAACTGGGGATCTGCCAACATCTCTGAAAACTGACTTTCCAAATAGGGTATAAGTAAAAGGAGGTAAGAACTCTCTACTTCTTATCCATTCTGGAAACAAAACAACAACAGCAAGACTGTAGGAAAGCCAGGGCTGTCCCTGAGAAACATTGTGAAGGCAGAAAAATATGCATCCTTGGCAACCAATTTTCCAAATCTGCACCCCTCCCCCATCACCACCTTCTCCCTATTTCCCTGTTCTCCAGTGAGGGAAGGAGAAGTGTGTCTGATTTGTGCATTCATGCTAAAGGGTTACACAGATCATCTGCATTTTAGAAGAGAGCATCAGTGCTATGATTATCCCAAAGGGAAAGAGATCAGACCAGCAGAGACTTCTGATGCATCATTGAGGGAGATACTTTTAGGCAAGGCAGGGGTATGCCAAATCACCCCAGAGAGAATATCTACCACTCTTGTGCATGAACTTATGCCTGGAGGGAGTGCTGGGCACCGTTTGAAGAGCTGGACTTTGAATTACAGAATTTCAGAGCTGCCAAAGCCCCTAGAGAGGAGGCCATTCCCTCATTTTGAAAATTGGGGCCTAGGGAGGAGCAGGGTGAGGAGTGGCCTGCTCCCCAGATCACACAAGGAATTGCATGGCCCCATGCGGGGCTAGAGCTCAGGTCCCTGGCTTCCCACTACACCAGAGCACACTGCAGTGAACACCTGACCTTTCTTGGGTGTCTTCTGGCCAACAGTTTTTTGCAGAAAGCCCAGCTCCTCATTTAGTGTACCCCCAAGGCTTTTTGAAGTGGGCCACGGTTCTCATGCTAGTAACCTCTGGCTATCGATTGAAGAAACTCTTGTGTTTCCCCCACAAAAAAAGGGAGTGAGAGAAATGCCAAAGTCCTGTGCCCTTTCCAGAGACCCAATATCTTCTCTCTTTTGAGGACAAGCAATCCCACTGAGAACTCAGGAACATTGCTTTTGAGCCCAGGCAGCCAGCATCCCTTCCACAGCAACTCAAGTTTGTATTTGCTGTTGAATCCCCGCGATGAACTATTGGAGAAAGTATTCCACCAATTATGTTTCCGTGGGGCCCAGAGCACATGGTCTTGATTAGAATGAGCAAGAGCAAAGCAGATTTCCCCCTGTGAAGGTCTGAAAGCAACTTGAAATTCGGCCAATATTGTTCTAGCAGCCAATGCCTGGCTTCCAGCTGCTGCTTGGTAAAATTTCCAAGCTCAAGGAGATGATACCTGGTGGGGTAGGTGGAGGTACAGAAGGTCAACCTAGGGAGGAAGAGAACCACAGGAAGACTGTAGTTAGAAGTGTTATATTATGGCTTTCCTTATCCCCTCTGTCCCAACTCCAAACCCCAACACACCCAGGCAGAGCTGATTGCCAACGCATCACAGTATGCGGCTGCATGGTGAGACTCACTGGATACTAGGTCTATTCCTACCTCCTGTACAAAATCTTTCCAGACTATTCTATCTCACCAGGAAGCCTCCATGGCCTCTCAGCTCTTACCGTAAGAATGCAGTTGCTCACAATTGAGTACATCTCTCCACCATTATATCCAGTTTTTCAGTATCCAGTGGGTATGTTAACCTTTTCCTCCTAGCTATACTGTGTGGTTCTTGAGATCAGAACCTGATTTCTCCTCCTTTGCATAACCCATAGTTCTTCATTCAGTTAAGGCCTCATAGGTGATTGACCACAGAGGAGTCTGGAAAGGGCACAGAAGTGCAAATGGTCCCTTCAGCTTTTGCTGGACTTTACCATCCAGGTTGCCACTCTGACATGTACTATTCTGGGCAGGAAGAACACGAGGTAAGGTCAGCCCCTGAAGAGGCCACTGGAAAGAAGGTAAGTTGAGGATAGGTGAGTGCTTTAGCAGGATGCGGCAGTGAGGGCAGGCGAGTTGGGCACAGGGCAGGGAGAAGGACATTAAGAGAAAGAACCCCCCCCTCCATTTTTATCTAGAGATTACCTTGCCTGGAGGAAGATCTGTGAGAGAGGAGGAGAGTTACAAAGAATCTAACTTCTTCTATCCAGATGTGAGCACTATAGCTCTTATTTGGGTACATATGCGAGGCCAAGCTTTGCTGCTCTAGCTGTTTATGTGTGTGTATGAAAGGTGTGTGCTAGGGAGAGGAGGTTGGAAAAGCCAAGAGCCTTATGCATGTGTATGTGTGTGTGTGTGTGTCTGTGTGTGCTGCATGTGTGCATGTTGTCTCTATATTTGCACTCTCTTGTATTTTTCACACTGTGTCCCAGCTACTCGAAAAACTAATGCCTTTGTCACATCTTTTCTGAAATGTCACTAACAGGTCCCAAACCACACAGCTCCCAGCACCAATAAGATGGCATGAGAATAATATGTTGACTGCCACATGCTAAGTGGAAACACATGACCTATCAATCAAACAAGAATCCGTTTTTCCTCTAGGATGCAGAGCATTAGTAGAAAAGGAGCCTCAAGCTAGATTCAGAGAACTGAAAATAACACCTCTACAGACAAGCTGGCGAAATGAGTTGGTTTCTGGTTTGGTTTTTCTTTAGTTGTGCCAGGAATCTCTAAAGTACCAGGAAA
This sequence comes from Neomonachus schauinslandi, assembly GCF_002201575.2. Classification (NCBI taxonomy): domain Eukaryota; kingdom Metazoa; phylum Chordata; class Mammalia; order Carnivora; family Phocidae; genus Neomonachus; species Neomonachus schauinslandi. Next base: position 38,619,323 of record NC_058419.1, on the reverse strand, counting down.
TTAAGAAATGCTCTGACTCTTGACGATTCCCGCAGGACTTCCCAGAAATAATAAGAGCAAAAATGGTTCTGAATGTTTTCTGGGCAAGTGTCACACACTTAAGCGGGATTTCTTTGCTGGCTCTTACTAGCCTGGCCTGTTGAGGCCAGCAACCTATGTCATCCCCTCAGGCTGGGGCTCTGAGCTGTCCAAACTGCAACCGGGTTCTCTGTCAAGCAGAGAGGGTGACCTGATCTTGAAGGTTTGCCTCCTTTGTAAACCCCATAGCGCCTCACACGGGAAAGCCCACTCATCACTACTTACATCACTACCTGCAACCAAGAAGTAATAAGCTTGTGGCAACACAAGGAACATTTACAAACATCAATTAAGGGAATATCGAAAACATTCTTTAAAATAAGTGTGCTGTGGCATAAGCCTAGAGTGATTTAAATGTGACTGTTTCTCAAAGTCCCTTCTTGCCCTAGGATCTTGTCATCTAAATGTCCTCCTTCTTAAGATCCAGAGGAAAAACAGCTTTAATCTAAAAGGGGTAATGCCTTAGCCCTCATTGCCCTCTTCTCTGCCGCTTATGTGGTTTTTCTCCCCTGCTTGTTCAGACACTTGTTAGCCCCGATGGCTTTGTGGAAATGTACAGGTGCTTGTTGAAAGTGGAAGGCAACTTTGGGAGCAATTTCAAGTGTGGGTACCCTGGTTTCAGGAATTCCTAGAAATTGAGCCTGTCTTGGTGGATGGGTTGAAGTGGGTTGGGGGGCACCTTTAGGTATGTGTGTATATCTCTTCAGGTATCTTTTTTCTTTGGAAGGAAATAGACACATAGTTACACAGACACATGCAAAGACACACACAGCCTTCCCGAACAGGCTAACTACTATAAGGAAGCCGAACGATAGAACTGCACCCTTATAATGAAGGGCAAGGGGTCAAGGAAGCCAAGTTTACAGTTTTCTTTTTTTTTTTTTTAAAGATTTTATTTATTTTTTAGAGAGCGAGCGAGAGAGAAACAGCATGAGAGGGGAGAGGGTCAGAGGGAGAAGCAGGCTCCCCGCTGAGCCGGGAGCCCCATGTGGGACTCGATCCCAGGACCCTGGGATCATGACCTGAGCCGAAGGCAGACGCTTAACCATCTGAGCCACCCAGGCGCCCCAAGTTTACAGTTTTCTAAATAAAATAGTTTTTTTTAAAGATTTATTTATTTTATTTATTAGAGAGAGAGAGCATGAGAGGGGGGAAGGGCAGGGGGAGAAGCAGACTCCCTGCCGAGCAGGGAGCCCGATGCGGGACTCGATCCCAGGACTCCAGGATCATGACCTGAGCCGAAGGCAGTCGCTTAACCAACTGAGCCACCCAGGCACCCAATAAAATAGTTTTTTAAATAGCAGTACTAATGACAGAATTTTGGAGGTGAAAGGGATCTAGGAAAAAACCTAAATCTGTTCCAGCACCCCTGCCTTTAGTCATTTAGAGAATGTGCTTATTTCCTCTCTGTCCATTGAAGATGTACCTGCTACTTCCTTCCCATGTCACCAGAACCAACACAGTTCCTCATAATGTTGGCCTTTAAGTCTCCCCTGCTGCACTGAATGCAATGGAGATATTGGGTTGCTGGTGTCTGGTGTTTCACCTGAAACTTTAATGAGGTATCAGAACTCCACAAAAGCTGCCGCCAGATTTTCGTCGATCTGATCTACTGTGTTTCTGGTTTCAAATTCATTGATCTCTGCTCTAATCTTAATTATTTCTCTTCTAATGTGTGGCTTAGGCATCATTTGTTACTTTTTCTCTAGTTCTTTAAGGTGTAAAGTTAGTTGGTGAATTCGGGATTTTTTTTTGTTTTGAGTGAGGCTTGGATGGCTATGTATTTCCCCTTAGGACCACCTTTGCAGTATCCCATTGGTTTTGGACCGATGTGTTTTCATTCTCATTGGTTTCCATGAATTGTTTAAGTTCTTCTTTGATGTCCTGGTTGACCCAAACATTCTTGAGCAGAGTGGTCTTTAGCTTCCAAGTGTTTGAATTTCTTCCAAATTTGTTCTTGTGACTAAGTTCCAGTTTTAAAGCATTATGGTCTGAGAATATGCAGGGAATAATCTCAGTCTTTTGGTGTCAGTTGAGACCTGATTTGTGACCCAGTATGTGGTCTATTCTGGAGAAAGTTCCATGTGCTCTCAAGAAGAATGAGTATTCTGTTGTTTTAAGGTGGAATGTTCTGTATATATCTATGAGGTCCATCTGGTCCAGTATGTCATTCAAAGCTCTTGTTTCTTTGTTGATTTTCTGCTTAGATGATCTGTCTATTGCTGAGAGTGGAGTATTGAGGTCTCCTATAATGAACGTATTATTATCAATATGACTCTTGGAGGAGATTATGCTAAGTGAAATAAGTCAAGCAGAGAAAGTCAATTATCATATGGTTTCACTTATTTGTGGAACATAAGGAATAGCGTGGAGGACATTAGGAGAAGGAAGGGAAAAACGAAGGAGGGGAAATTGGAGGGGGAGACGAACTATGAGAGACTATGGACTCCAAGAAACAAACTGAGGGTTTTAGAGGCGAGGGGGTTGGGGGGATGGGTTAGCCCAGTGATGGGTATTAAGGAGGGCACGTACTGCATGGAGCACTGGATGTTATACACAAACAATGAATCGTGGAACACTACATCAAAAACGAATGATGTACTACTCTATGGTGACTAACATAACAAAATAAAATTTTTTTAAAAAGCTGCCACCAGAGGGAGACTATGGGTAACTTTCAGGTGCAACCAGATAGCAATTTGGGCCAATAGGTAAGGCAGTAAGACTTAAGAAATCCAGTTGTCAGGGCGCCTGGGTGGCTCAGTTGGTTAAGCGGCTGCCTTCGGCTCGGGTCATGATCCCAGGGTCCTGGGATCGAGCCCCACGTCAGGCTCCCTGCTCGATGGAGAGCCTGCTTCTTCCTCTCCCTCTCCCTGCTGTTCTGCCTACTTGTGCTCTCTCTCTGTCAAATAAATAAAATCTTTAAAAAAAAAAAAAAAGAAAGAAAGAAAGAAATCCAGTTGTCCAGGGGCACCTGGCTGGCTCAGTCGGAAGAGCATGAGACACTTGATCTCAGGGTCATGAGTTAGAGCCCCACATTGGGTGTAGAGATCACTTAAATAAATAAGTAAACTTAAAAAAAAAAAAAAAAAAGAAAAAGAAATTCAGTTGTCCATCCCCAGGATGGGGTGCTAAGCTGCATGAGGGAAATTACCTAAGCACTTCTATAAATCCACTTGGAGTGTATTACTTTACATCTGCTGTACTTTCTTGGAATTGTCCTAAAGTCCATGTGGGTATGTTTAGATAGCAGGATAAAGCATATCAGGGCAGGGAGGACTTCCTTTTTCTTAAGTTCCTGCCATAATTCCAGTGCTGTGAATTTACCAGATACACACATTCTGGTTATCCAGCTATGTGTAAATATGATCTCAACACAGCTCATTGTCATGACTCAGGGACACTCAGAGGCAAGGTTTGCTCTATTTTATTTCATTTCATTTTCTCTCCCTTCCCTTCCCCTCCCCTCTCCCCTCTCTCTCTCTCAGTCTCTCTCTCTCTCTCTCTTGCTCTCTCTCTCATTCTTTCATCCTTTCTTTCTCTCTAGTTCTTTTCAACACCTCTTTTAAGAGCAGAAACTAAAAAGGCATTTCTTGGAAATCTGTGCTGCTTTCAGCATGGCTGGGTGGAAACAAGTGTGCTAACTTGGCTGCAATGACTCCTGCGTGGCACAGAACTGATTGACCACCTGACTTGTCAGGTCAGGGAAGCCCTGCTGTTCTTGCACTCTGCCCTCCATCGCTTTGGCTCAGCTCACGACAGAGTGCAGTGGCTGGCCTTGTGTACTTTGGCAAGGCAGCACTGTTGTAATAGGCCAGGATGAGGTTTTCCTCAAGCCACTGTACAGTCCCCTGGGAGACTGTGGATGGCCCAACCTAGCTGAGAATTCACTTCCTCTTGAGACTTCATCAAGAAGTTGTAAAATGCTCAATGACTTCCTTAGACATTGGAAGGAATACAGCTGCTGTCAGGCTCGGAATACTCACCAAGGGAGGCTTTCCAAGAAGTAAAGTTTTCCTAGGTTAATGAAAGGCAGTTAACTTAGCAGCCTAGGGAAGAAGCTAAGCTGGATGGAGGCAATTAGCCAGAATGGGTAATAGGCATTCCCCATTTCTATTGACAATAGCACAAGAGGAAGTGCTCTTAAACTAAAGCATATGGGCCTTAGGGGAACTTTAAGGGACAGTCTGGATTGCTGGCAGGCAATGGTCCAGGCTTGGAGGAAGACACAGACATCAACTCCAGTGTGGATCTTTGGCAGTTTGGGAACCAGATGTGCATACCTTGCTTGGAGTGCAGAGACCACTCTCCCATGTAATATTTGGTACCTCTGATTGAGAGGGCAACCTGGATGGGTTGGGCCATTGTGCCCAACCAGAAGAGACTTCTTTTTGTCTATTCTCAGGACAGAAAACAGGAAAATTCCTTTCTGTTTAGGAAGATTTAAGGAAAATATACTAAACAATCTGTGAAATTGCTTCTAGCTCAAGGGGTTGCTGACAATCAGCATCCGCTCAACCAGGATACATGTAATACATGGGCCTGATCTAAGAAACTGGAAATTTCTCACCCAGCATTGCTCTGTCCTTGTGGATGGGGGAGCAGCTTCATTGAGAGCTAAGGATTAATTTTCTTCTTATCTGAAACAGGAAGCACAGAGGGCCAGGCATTCTTGGGTTCTTTTGATCTTTACTCCAAAAACTCCTACACTGTCTGCCCATCTTGTGTTACTCCCATCCACTTTGTCATTCATTATTCCTTCATCCCTGGCATGCCAAACCATTTTCTCTGCCATCTCTTTCTTTACTTATTCCTTAGATTATATACATATTTCTAACTATATATGACTGTTATGTGCATTAGTCAGGATATGATAGGCTATAGTATAAAAACAAATAGACTCTTCTTATATCTCAGTGAGTTTCTTTCATATACATATAAAATCTGATGAGAGGGATGCCTGAGTGGCTCAGTTGGTTAAGCAGCTGCCTTCAGCTCAGGTCATGATCCCAGGGTCCTGGGATCGAGTCCCGCATTGGGCTCCTTGCTACACAGGGAGCCTGCTTCTCCCTCTGTCTGCCGCTCCCCCTGCTTGTGCTTGCTCTCTGTCTCTCTCTGACAAATAAATAAATAAAATCTTAAAAAAATAAATAAAATCTGATGAGAGTCATCAGGGGCTCTTCTCCAACTTGGACAACTTGGGAATCCAAGCTCTTTCCATTCTGTGATGGCACCATTTCAACATGAGGTCCAAGTTCTCTGCAGCAAGGTGAAAGAGGGCTAAAAATATTTTAAAGGCCCGACTAGAGAGAAGTATACATCATTTCTTCCACATCCCATTGGCAAGGATGTAATCACATTGTCCCCACCTAATTGCAAGGAAGGATGAGAAATATAACTTTCCCGTGAGCCCAAGAAAAGGAAAATAAAACAAGATGTGACAAATATGTAACATTGTCTTTGACAGAGTTTATGTCTGTGGTTTTGTGCCTCCTTTTTCATCTTGGTGTCTGTCCTCTAGGGGAGCACCTTACTTCCTGGGCCCCCACACAAAAGGATGGGTATCACTAGGTAATAGTGAGCATTAACATTATCTCAGAGCTAACCTAGTAAGTAGAGCGTGGCATCCCCACGGCCATAGTAACATGTGAAACTAATCTGCCTCTTTCTCTAGTGGGAAAATGGGATGTAATATTTATCTTGCAGGGCTGTCAGGATTAGAAATACCATAAGCCAGACATAGGTAGAAAAGGGACACCTTTCCAGTCTTCACTTTGACCCATGAAGATTCATGACCACTAGGATGGATCCAGAAGTGTTCAGGCTGGCTTCTCTGGGATATAGTGAAGCCTGTAGCATCTTATAGTGAGCTGCTCCCTGATATGTGGACTGAAGACAGCTGCCTGGCTGTCACTGTCAGCCTGAGTATATATATTTCACCCTTCTGATGAGACTGGCCTGCTTTCTGATAGGCCTGCCTAGGTGGGGAGATTATCTGGGTCTGCCCAGAAGGGTAGTGAAGATTTCATTATACAGCAATAGAAAGTTCCACAGAGCTGTTTTAAGGAATAGCAATAGCTACCATTTATTTTTTTAAGATTTTATTTATTTATTTGAGAGAGAGAGAAAGAGAGAGCAAGAGAGGGGGAGAGTCAGAGGGAGAAGCAGACTCCCCACTGAGCAGGGAGCCGGACGCCGGACTCCATCCTGGGACTCCAGGATCATGACCTGAGCTGAAGGCAGCCGCTTAACCAACTGAGCCACCCAGGTGCCCAATAGCTACCATTTATTGAATGCTTGCTATATGCCAAGGACTTTATATGTATATTTACATTTAATCTGCATAAAAATGCTCCTAACTTTACAAATGTGGAAAACTGAAGAGAGGTTAAGAAAATTGTCCAAGATCATGCAACTAATAAGTGACCAAGCTGGAGTATGAATTCAGGTCTCTCTGGCCTGTAGTGGCCCTTTGGTGGGAGATACAGAGTGAGGGAAAGGCGTGGTTGGAAGAGTGAGCCCTTCTGCTTCAACTGCATTTTTTCTTCCTCTGATCCAACTCCAGTTTGAACTCCCAATTTCTCCACTTTTCCTTGTCTTGATAGCACAGCTCCAGCAATAACTAATGTAGGAGAGCAACTTGGTTTAGAAGAAACCTCCAGACCATAGAGACATCCACTCAGAAAGGGTTTTTGGACCAAAGGCAATCTTGTCTATCATAAATGAACAAATTAGTTTATTAGAGAAATAGCATATAGCTAGAGAGCTATGAGCAATTAGTGAAGTGACCTTTAGTTCTCAGCTAGCAGACCCCAGCATGAAGCACTCTTTTGGTGATATAATGCAAAGCTGTAGGGGAAATGCCATCCTGAGCTGACCTTGCTGAACCTGTAATGGGGCAAAGGAGTAAAAACAGGATGAGGAAGCTTCTGCCACCAATCCAGCAGCAGCTGGAAGGAAACTTGCTGGTAAACAAGGATTGAGCTACCAGGGAAGCCTCCATCAGCCCCAAGTGAAGCAGTGGCCAGGGAATGAGCTGAGGTCAGTTTGGATAAGGGATGGAGTAGTGTAGGGAGGATGTTAAAGTTACAGGGGCCTGCAGATATGTCTAGTCTAACTCCCTCATTATCCCAGTGAGGAAACCATGGCTCAAAGGGAAGGGACAGGGGACTTGCCAGAAATCACACAGCTGACTAGTGTCAGAACCAGGACTAGAACTTGGGTGTTTGAACTCTAACTAGAAGGCTCTTCTCATCCTTTCAATACATGATGTAAGCAACCAGTATTTAGAAAAGATGGGTCCTCCTAAGTGTGCACATTTGGAAAGGTAGGGAAGAGAGTATACTTTGGGAAGACTACTTGTGCTACCTTGCTTTACCCAGGGACTGTACCAGATTGTTTTGAGAAAACCTATTTTTCTGCTGATAGGACATCCCTGCTTTTAGCATACCCTCATGCCTCAGAAGGATAATGGGAAGAACCATCCTTCCATCTTTCTACCCTTTTGGTCCAGAACTTTCTTACCCTCTGTCCTCACACCTGACTGTTCTGGAAGACTAGCCAGTGTCATCCCAGACCAGCCAGGAGGTTGCCTCCAAAAGGCTGAGATTGTTAGCTCTCATATAGACCAGAACTTTCCAGAAGCCAATATGTGGACCAGTTCCGGTCTGTGACCATGTTTCCACTGGTCTGTGTTGAAATTAGATGAATCAGGGGATGCCTGGGTGGCTCAGTCGGTTAAGCATCTGCCTTCAGCTCAGGTGACGACCCCAGGGTCCTGGGATCGAGTCCCTCATCGGGCTCCTGGCTCAGCGGGGAGTCTACTTCTCCCTCTGCCTGCTGCTCCCCCTGCTTGTGCTCTCTCTCTCTCTCTGACAAATAAATAAATAAAATCTTTTTTTAAAAAAAGAAATTAGATGAATCAGGACAAAGTAGTGAGTTTTTTTATGAATTAAATTTAAATTTATTCTGTCCTTGCTACCTTTTGGAGCTAACGTGTAATTTTTATTTTTTTAAATTTTTAAATGAAATTATGGAGATTTTTGCTTGTAGAGGTTTTTTTGCTTCACAAAATAAAAGCCAAGCAACCTACGCATCCCTAAATAAATGATTTGTACTCTTCTGCAAAATTCTAAATTCTGGGGGGCACTGATGTAAGCTACCCAGTCTGTTTCCAACAACACATCTTCCCCCTCTCTAGGCCTTTTCTTTGCTTGCTGCTTTTTACTCAATTTTGCTTCCTGCTCTGAAAAGTAAATCTTCAGATACAAGGAACACAGCCAGTGTCAGGTATTAGTGATGCTAATGCTAATCACTGCTTTATCAAATGCTTAATGAGATGCCTAGGGAAAGGCACACATGCCATGCCGATTTGTTAATGGAACTGAGGGTAGCCACAGAATTATTAATAAATTAACTGCTTTATGATGTGAACCTCACACACTTCTCAGGCTCATCCTCCTAGCTATTGGCAAGATTAAAAGAAATAATTTGTTAAATTGGGGACATCCCAAAAGGAAATTTGACAATGGCAAAGTGTTGGGGTAGTCTGCATGTAGGTAATTCCTTCTCATGGTTAAAGCTGGGAAGCAAGGCAAGACAAATACAAAGCCCATAGAGGAGTGGAAACACAAAAGCTGCAAGGTAAAAGGACCCTTTCTCATAACACAAAGTCATCTGATCTCTCTAATAGGCCAGTGGTAACCACAAGGGAGGATGAATGGCATGGCCATGGTCTGATGAGACTATGTGCATTGGCGTTCCTTGGTGTTCCCAGGGCTAGGGTAAAATTAGGGAGATCAATTGTATGATTTTTGGCCCATTCCAGCTCTGCCATTCTGTGGGTCTCTACATTATAGCCTGCTAACTGCAGTGATCTTTAGACATGATTAGACTAGTAACTCCCTGAACAAGGCAACATATTTCTTAAACCAGTGAGTTTTATAATCTGAGTTCTACAAATCTTAGGCACAACCGTACTGCTGCTTGGTAGTTACCCACTTTAGAGAAAGAGGTGTCACTTCCCATTGTGTGGCACTTTTAAAGTATGATAGAACAGCTGACATTCTTAACTTCCTCGAGTCCTTGGTAAAATGAGGTGAGGAGTGAATAAGTGAATGCTTGCAAGCGTGCTAAAAATGGGACTCTATTGAACCTGGTTCTGAGAAGCAGACATCAGGGTGCAATACACTTGGCTTCCACTAGTTTTTCGGTTCTTTATCCCATTACTGGGGTTTCCATAATCCTTACTCCAGGCCAAATACCTGACCTCCACCCTTGCAGGGCTTCTTCACTGGTGACCCAAGGGGGACAACTGTTTATAAAATCTGTGAGTGGGTGGCAGGGAAAGGCACTTAAATGTGTAAGACTGGAGGGTGCTCTGGATGAAGGACTAAATGTAAATGAGTTCTATGTTCCAAAAATCTAACTCCCAGATCTTCCTCCCTTCCAAAGTAAATTGGCTTGGTTAATCCCTGGCCATGAACCCACCATGTATGTATGTCACTTTGTTGCATCTGGGACTCTTCCACTAAGAGCTTTTTTTTTTTTTTAATTGAAGTATACTTGACACATAATGTTACATTAGTTTCATTAGTTTCATAGTGATTGAACAACTCTATATGTTATGCTATGCTCATCACAAATGTAACTACCATCTGTCACCATACAACGCCATTACAATACTATTGACTATATTTCCTATGCTGTACCTTTCGTCTCCATGATATATACATTCCAGAATTGGAAGCCTATATCTCCTACTCCTCTTTACCCATTTTGCCCATCTCCCCACACCCCCCACCCCTGGTAACCATCAGTTTGTCCTCTGTATTTTTTTTTTACTTTATTTTTATTTTATTTTATTTCTTCTGTATTTATAGGACTCTTTCTGTTTTGCTTGGTTGTTCATTTGTTTTGTTTTTTAGATTCCACATATGAGTGAAATCGTATGGTATGTCTTTCTCTGTCTGACTTATTTCACTTAGCATAATACCCTCTAGGTCTATCCATATTGTTGTGAATGGCAAGATCTCATTCTTTTTTATGGCTGATTAATATTCTTCTATCTATATATCTATCTATGCCACATCTTTATTTATCAGTGGACATTTAGGTTGTTTCCATACCTTGGCTATTGTATATAATGTTGCAATAAACATGGGGTTGCATATAACTTTTTGAATTAGTATTTTCATTCTGTTTGGGTAAATACCCAGTAGTGGAATTATTGGATCATATGGTATGTCTATTTGTAATTTTTTGAGGAACCTCCATACTGTTTTCCACACTGGCTGTGCCAATTTACATTTTCACCAACAGTGCACAGAGGTTCCTTTTTCTCCACATCCTCACCAACACTTGTTATTTTTTGTATTTTTGATTTTAGCCATTCTGACATGTGTAAAGTGATATCTCATTCTGGTTTGGATTTGCATTTCCCTGATGATTAGTGATGTTGAGCATCTTTTCATGTGTCTGTTTTCCATCTGTGTGTCTTCTTTGGAAAAATGTCTATTCAAGTTCTCTGCCCATTTTTAATCAGATTTTTTTGTGTTGAGCTGCATAAACTTTTTGTATATTTTGGATATTACCCCCTTATTGGATATATCATTTGTAAGTATCTTCTCCCATTCATGGGAGAATGTTTTGTTGATAATTTCCTTCACTGCACAAAAGCTTATTATTTTGCTATCTTCCCAATACTTTAATTTTGCTTTTATTTCTTTTGCCTAAACAGACATACCTAAAAAAATGTTGCTAAGGTCAATGTCAAAAAGGTTACTGCCTATGTTTTTTCTAGGAGTTTTATGGTTTCAAGTCTCATATTTAGGTCTTTTATTCATTTTGAGTTTCTTTTGTGTATGGTGTAAGAGAGTAGTCTACTTTCATTCTTTTGCATGTAGCTGTCCAGTTTTCTCAGCACCATTTATTGAAGAGACTGTCTTTTCCCCATTGTATATTCTTGACTCCTTTGTCATAGATTAATTGAAGATCTAAGCATGGATTTATTTCTTAGTTCTCTATGCTGTCCCATTGATCTATGTGTCTATTTTTGTGCCTGTTTTGATTACTGTGGCTTTGTAGTATATCTTGAAAACTGGGATTATGATACCCCCTGCTTTGTTCTTCTTTCACAAGATTGCTTTGGCTATTCAGGATCTTTGGTGGTACCATACAAATTTTAGTATTATTTGTTCTAGTTCTATGAAAAATGCTATTGGTATTTGATAAGGATTGTATTGAATCTGCAGATTGCTTTGGATAGTATGGACCTTTTAACAATATCAATTCTTCTAATCCATGAGCATGGAATATCTTCATTTGTTTTTATTATCTTTAATTTCTTTCATCAGTGTTTCATAGTTCTCAGAGTATAGGTCTTTCACTTTCTTGGTTAATTTTATTCCTAGGTACTTTATTCTTTTTGGTGCAATTGTAAATGGAATTGTTTTCTTCTTTTCTCTTTCTGCTACTTCATTATTCATGTATAGAAATGCAAGAGATTTCTGTATATTAATTTTGTATCCTGCAACTTTACTGAATTTATTACTTCCAATAGTTGTTTTTGTTTTTGGTTTTTTTTTTTTGGTGGAGTCTTTAGGGTTTTCTATGTATAGGATCATGTCATCTGCAAATAGTGACAGTTTTACATCTTCCTTACCAATTTGAATGCCTTTTTTTCTTTTCCTTGTCTGATTGCTGCAACTAAGACTTCCAGTATTATGAACTGGTTGGACAGCCTTGTCTTGTTTCTGATCTTAGAGGAAAAGCTCTCAGTTTTTCACCATTGAGTATGATGTTAGCTGTGGGTTTTTCATATAAGCCCTTTATAATATTGAGGTATGTTCCCTCTAAACACACTTTGTTGAGAGTTTTTATTACAAATGGTTGCTGAATTTTGTCGAATGCTTTTTCTGCCTCTATGGAGATGATCATTTGATTTTTATTCTTCATTTTGTTTATGTGGTGTATCACAGTGATTGATTTGTAGATATTGAGCCATCCTTACATTCCCAGAGTAAATTCCATTGATTGTGGTGAATGATACTTTTAATGTATTGTTCAATGCAATTTGCTAATATTTTGTTGAGGATTTTTGCATCTATGTTCATCAGGGATATTGGCCTATAGTTTTATATTTTTGTAGTGTCTTTGTCTGGTTTTGATATCAGGGTAATGCTGGCCTTAGAGAATATATTGGAAGTTTTCCTCTTCTATTTTTTTTGGAATAATTTGAGGAGAATAGGTATTAACTCTTACTTAAATGTTTCATAGAATTCACCCATAAATCCTTCTGGTCCTGGACTTTTATTTGTTGGGAGTTTTTATTACCAATTCAATTTTGTTATTAGTAATCAGTCTATTCAGATTTTCTACTTCTTCCTGATTAAGTTTTAGAAGGTTCCATGTTTCTAGAAATTTATCCATTTCTTCTAGGTTGTCCAATTTGTTGGCATGTAATTTTTCACTGTAGTTTCATAATCCTTTGTGTTTCTGTGGTGTCAGTTGTTAACTCTCCTCTTTCATTTCTGATTGTATTTATTTGGGTTCTCTCTAACTAAGAACTTCTAGCTAAGTTAACTAACTTGACTAAGGCTTTTTGTTTTGGGAAGAGGGACCAGAGCAGAGCAAGCAGGAGCATGAAAAGTCACCTACAAAAAGTCATGTCACCAAAAATGTTGGCCTTTTATCTTCACCAAGACATCTTATCTCTCAGGCTGGCATGGATGTTTGGCTTCAGCCACAACCCATGTAAGCTAAAAATGTTCAGCCTATGTTCTAGGCTGCTTTAGTGACAACTTGCTGAAGTATAGGGGTCCCATATGTGTCTCACCAAGCATCTTATTAATGGGCAGCCAACCAGTTATCCAGCACATGAATTGCCACCAAACAGCAGGGGTCTCAAAGAGCCATGCCATGCCAGCCAAGGTTTTTTAGCTTTCCTAATTGTCCTGTGGTCTGTCGCACCTGGCATTACCAGAATTCAAAATTTAATTTCTCTGGTTCAATTGCCTGAATTTACAGTACATAGAAAATTTTCTAGAGCTATACATACCAAACTGCATACAGCATTAACTCATGGGATAGAGATTGGGGGATTAAAAAGGGATATTTTCCATTTTAGTTTATACATGTTTGTATTGTTGAAAATTTGACAAGTATGCATGTCTTTTGTAATTTCAAATAACTTAATCTGTGAATGTAGATTTGGTGCCAGTTTAAACGGCTGAGGAAGGAAGACAGGCTTAGGCCATAAGACACCTGAGAGGGAGAGGTGCCAAGAGCACTTAAATTTCTGAGCCAGGGATTGGTGTGGTCAGCCTGAAGCAAAGCAATGAGGGCTCCTCCCAGATTGGGCTGGAGCTAGGAGTTGCAGCTGACTCCTAGGGGCCCTGATGGACTTGTTTCACCATGACCAACCTACTCCCACCACCCCCAGAAACAAAAAATCAAAGTGGTGAATGGTTGAGGTACAGCTGCAATGCGGTGAATTGTGAGCAGAGAGAATAAGGAAGTCTATTTCCTGTCCCTTTTCCTCTAGCTCAAAACTCACCCTTAAAGTTATTTTATACTCAGGGGGCAGAGGACTCTTTAAATGTTCCTTTTTCTCTCTTCTTTATTCACAGGCAGCCACAGCTTCTACCCACCATCCACCCCCTCTTCCACCCCACGCCTTACTACCTTTAAAAGCTCAGGATTATTCTGGCAGCATGGAGTAGTCAGTCTCATTTGAAGCATTAGCCAATGGCTGTGCAGTCAATTCATTTAAAACTTTGGGGGAAAGCAGATTTGTTTTCATATTTCATCAAAGTAACCATGCCAGCCTATGATCCCTAAAGGCATGCCCAGGTGATGGATGGAAGATGAATAAGAATCTTTGTATGTACAGACTATAGCACCTTTCACATAAATTTAATTCAGGGACTTCATCAACAGCTTGTTGTTTAGCTGTATTGGATTTGGATTTGGGGTAGGTGGACACCCACCAGGACACTGAGATATCTAGTGACTTTTGATGACTTGTTCAGTGTATGTCCATGGCAAGCCACAGGAGGGCAGAACAAGATGGCCAGGAAAGAGGTGAACTGCTTATTTCCTCAGGCGTAGTGATTTTAGGCCATCTAAGAGACTGATGATTGACCAAATCCTGAAGGATTAAGGAGACTCTAGCCTGGTTCTTGAGGTAGCTGAACCAAATAGGTCATTGCTTTGAGTCTCTGTTTCAAATGTGCAGCTCATTCTCAGGGCCAGTGGAAGTTTTGGCAAAGAGAATCAATTGGGATTCTGGTTTCAAGTTAGACTGGCCTTTTAGATTTGGGGCATGCTTTTCCAAGGATTAAGCCTGACCAGCCTCATTAACTAGTAGCTTATTTGCTTTTTGTCCCCAGGGGCTTATCTTAGTTTAGGAATATGAGAAGACAACATGACGTTTGCACGAGGTTAAACCAGTGAAAATGGCTTCTTGCAGAACACCTGACCTCAGTAGTCTGGAAAGAAACATACACATATCTAGTAACTTCTATTTTCCCAAGGACTTCCATATATATTATTTCTTTTGAATCTAGCAATATCTCCATGAATGAGATAAAGAAGAAACAAATAGTCCTATTTGACTAGTGAGGAAACCAAAGTCCAGAGAGGTGACATGATTTGTCCCAGACTGCAACAAGCTAATAACAGAGTTTAGACTAAGTCTGAGTTTTCTAACTCCCAGAGTTATGTTCTTTGTACTGTGCCATATTATCTTATGTCATGTTTCCTTTTTTTCCAAATATTTACTGAATACCTACCACATGGCAGGCACTATTTTAAGAACTGGGGATAAGGCAGCGAACAAAACAGTCTTTGCTCTCATGGAACTTACATTCCTGTGGGGGGAAACAATCTGTAAACAACTAAACATAAAGGTATAATTTGTCAAGTGGTGTTGGATGCTATAAAAAAAATTTTAAAAGAAGATGAAAAGTGTGATGGGTGTTATTTTTGATAAGATAATCATAGAAAACATTCTCCATTAAGTTGATATTTGAGCAGACACCTGAAAAAAGGGAAAGGGCAGATTATGTGAAGGCGAAGTATTCCAGGCAGAGGGAATAGCATGTGCCATGGCAAAGACTAAGGCAAGAAATATACATAGTGTGTTTGAGGAACAGTAAGGAGGTCAGTGCATATTTTATGACATCCACAGACATCCTACTGTATATGAAAGCAGACAACACTCTTACACCCTAGTCTGTTACTCATGCTCTCAGAATTTGGGTGGGTTTATGGGTAATATGACTCAGGGAGCAACTCAGTCAAGGCAGAGCTGAGCTCTCCAGAGTAGAGCTCAACTCAGTGGCATCATCAATCAAGAACCAAAACTGACTACACTACATCTGTATCAATTCAATTCAAATTTAATATTAAGATTATTTTGAAGTTCTGTGTTAGTTTTGGCTAAATCACTTTAGAAAATGCACAACATCAGTTCCAGTTTGAATCAATTCAGTATATGTTAAGAAAACAACAACACACTTTTTAAAAGTTTTTATTTAAATTCCAATTACTTAACATACAGTGTTATATTAATTTCAGGTGTACAGTATAGTAATTTACACTTTCACTCATCACCCTCTGCTCATCACAAGTGCACTCTTTAATCCCCATCACCTATTTAACCCACTCCCCCCACCCACCTGCCTTATGGTAACCATCATTTCATTCTCCATAGTTAAGAATCTGTTTCTTGGTTTGCCTCTCTCTCTCTCTCTCTCCTTTTTTCCCTTTGCTCATTTGTTTTGTTTCTTAAATTCCACATATGAATAAAATCACATGATATTTGTCTTTCTCTGACTGACCTAATCTCACTTAGCAGAATACTCTCTAGCTTCATCCACATTGTTGCAAATGGCAAGATTTCATTCCTTTTGATGGCTGAGTAATATTCCATATATATATATATACCACATCTTCCTTATCCATTCTTCAGTCGATGGACACTTGGGCTGTTTCCATAGTTCGGCTATTGTAGATAATGCTGTTATAAACACTGGGATGCATGTATCCCTTTAAACTAGTGGGGGTTTTTTTGGTTTTTTTTGTTTTTTAAAGATTTTATTTATTTATTTGGGAGTGAGCGAGAGAGAAACAGCATGAGAGGGGAGAGGGTCAGAGGGAGAAGCAGGCTCCCCACTGAGCTGGGAGCCCGATGTGGGACTCGATCCCAGGACTCCGGGATCATGACCTGAGCCGAAGGCAGTCGCTTAACCAACTGAGCCACCCAGGCTCCCCTAAACTAGTGTTTTTATATTCTTTGGGTAAATACCTATTAATGTTGAATCATAGGGTAGTTCTAATTTTAACTTTTTGAGGAACCTCCATACTCTTTTCTGGAGTGGCTGCACCAGTTTGCATTCCCACCAACAGTGTAAGAGGGTTCCCCTTTCTCCCTTTCCTCAACAACACTTGTTGTTTCTTGTGTTGTTGATTTTAGCCATTCTGACAGTTGTGAGGTAATATGTCATTATAGTTTTGTATTTCCCTGATAATTAGTGATGTTGAGCATCTTTTCATGTGTCTATTGGCCATCTGTACATCTTTGGAAAAATGTCTATTGATGTCTTCTGCCCATTTTGTAATTGGATTATTCATTTTTGGGATGTTGAGTTGTATAAATTCTTTATATGTTTTGGATATTAACCCTTTATCAGATATGGCATTTGCAAATATCTTCTCCTATTCTGTAGGTTGCCTTTTAGTTTTGTTGATTGTTTCCCTTGCTGTGCAGAAGCTTTTTATTTTGATGAAGTCCCAGTAGTTTATTTTTGCTTTTGTTTCCTTTGCCTCAGGAGACATATCTAGTAAGAAGTTGCTATGGCTGATATCAAAGAGGTTCCTGCCTGTGTTCTCCTCTAAGATTTTGATGGTTTCAGGTCTCACATTTAGGTCATTAATCCGTTTTGAATTTATTTGTGTGTTTGGTGTAAGAAAGTGGCCCAATTGCATTCTTTTGCATGAACAACACACTTTGGTTCAGATTACAGTTCAGTGAGAATATTTGGCTTCAGTTGGTGAAGTGTGGCTTAGTAAATAGGTGTGGCTAGTCCTAGGATTTGGTTTTTTATTTGGTTCCATCCAAATTCCAGTATTCAATATCCATCAGAGGTCCCTTCTGTAAGCAGAGGTAGGGCTTCTTGAAGCATTGATGGTGTCGGTGATATGAAAGTGTTTTTTATTGTTTGTTTGTTTTTCAAGATTTTAAAGTAATCTTTACACCCAACATGGAGCTCGAACTCACAACCCCAAGATCAAGAGTTGCATGCTCCAATGACTGAGCAAGCCAGGAGACCCTATATGAAAGTTTTGTTGTTTTTTTTTTTAAATGGTTCAGTAGCTGGAGTGGAGGGGGGTGGGAGGGATAGGGTGGCTGGGTGATGGACACTGGGGAGGGTATGTGCTATGGTGAGTGTTGTGAATTGTGTAAGACTGACGAATCACAGACCTGTACCTCTGAAACAAATAATACATTATATGTTAATAAAAAAATACGAAAAAATAAATAAAAAATAAAAGACCATCTGAAAGAAAAAAAATGGTTCAATAAATAGTTTTTCCTATGTCAAATGTTTTGAAATAAAACCTCTAAGAGGCTGGAACTTTGGTTAACAGCAACGTGATTTAATGGTTTGTGTTTGCGTATTTCATTTCACATTTTGAGGAAACTTATTTCCACTTATCTGGCCAGACAAAACCCAGGGAGCACACACTCTGACTCTGGTTGCTGACTATGCTTGTCCCCCACCCTTCTGGGTTCTCCAGTATCTGCTTCGTCCATTAAGTGTCTGTTGAACCAAGCCTCAAAGCTAGGAAACTGTTCCCTCAAGTGGGAAAAAAATTCCCAGAATTCAGAATTCCAAATAGTCCAGTGCCTTGCAAAGTCTATAGTGAAAATGTTATTTTGGTCTCCTTGGATAATTTCACATCATGTGAGTATAGTAGAATGTGAATGGGCTTTGGAACCAGGATGAACTGGTTTTGATTCTGCTTGCCACTTACCATGTTTGTGGCCTTGGGTAATATGCTTAACCCCTGAGCTTCACTTTGTTCATTTGTGAATTGGGGTTAATAATAGTACCTGTCTCCCAGGACTGTTGTGAGGACCAGAAGAGATCATGTGTGTACAGTTTCTAGCACATAGTAGGTACACAGTGATAGTGCTAATGACAATAATGAGATTTTCTGCCAAAAGCAATAGATTAGCAATTCCTGGATTTGAAAATGTTGTTAACTGGCTCTTCAGAAAACTAATGGTGCCTGGAATTAATAGCCACAGTTGATGTTTACTCCAAGGATGATCAGCTAAAAAGGAAGTGAGTCTTAAAAATTCTACAGTGACTTGATTTCTCATAAACAGACACCCAAGATCATTTCAGCACCCCTATCACAAACAAAAATCCACTTTGGAGACCACTTATTTGGTTTGCTTCTTCTGCGGATCTGATTAAAAGGGTTTTGCCAGATTTCTTTGCCATATTTGTCAACCTTACCTTGACTCCTTGGTTCAGAAATGGATTGGAAGAGAAGCAGAAAAGAAACTCCAACTATTATGCATCTGGCGCTATCTCTTTGACTGTAATAAAAAATGACTGGAGAAACTTCCAAGCACATGCCCAGGATTGCCAGGCTATATGAATACCCAGCTGGTGTCACAGGATATAGATTAACCAATGAGTTACTTTAATGAGGAAGACTTTGGACAGGCTCTAGAAGACAGCTTATTCCAAATTGTTCTATTGTAGTCAGGTAGGTGGATGGTATATCAGTCCTCTGGGCAATAGTCTGTTTCACTGGTTAGCATTCAATATATTAAAGTGTCCTTTGGAAGCTGAGCTTATCTCTATGCCACTGCCCAGAGAGAGGAACAGGGAGGACAGGTCAGAATTGCAATTCCACTGAACTTAATGTCACCACTGCCTATAACTGACTTTGAATAAATTCAATTCTCTTTTTCCCAAAATAGAGAATACCACTCTAGCGAGTGTCATAAATAAGTGAATTAGCACTCACTGGCATAAGTACAAGATAGAATTCTGAAATCAGTAAACTTAATATCATGAAAGCATTATTTTAAGAAGTTAGTCCGAAAAACTGTTACCTAGAAGATATGGCAGCTCTAGTAGATTCTCGATCTGGTTGTAACTTTTCACAGTCAGAAGATTTAGGTCAGAGGATTTGGAAACTAACCAGTCGATACGTGATCCTAAACTGATCCATAGATTGATAATTTCAAATCTTTCTCCCATGGGGGACAAGAAAGCTGAATAAATATATTATTCACATAAGCATGGTTTACTTCCTTGTAAAGTCTAAAGACTAAGTCCATTTAGAAAGTATAAGTCAGGAAATTCTTAAGAGTGTAGACTAAATAATCAAAAGTTGAGGCCTTTCCTTTCTACTGATGTGATATAACTAACCAACTGAGCTCGTCCAAAAAATAGTTTGTGTAGCTTTTTCAGTCAGTGCCAAAGAGGAAGGGAGAAAATGCAAGATCATGGAGCAGGCTAGAAATTATATTGCCACATGAAGACCTAATTAATTACTAATGATTCATTGGCTTCATAATGGAAAGGGGTCAGAATATATTGAACTGAAGCACAAAAGTTATTATGGACACTTGGTGCCTTTTCAGTAGCAGATACTCTGCCGATAGCCAATGTTTAAATTTAATAGTAACTATGCACCCGAAACGGAAAAGAAGTTCTAGTCCCAGCTCTGCCACCTACCAGCTGTGCAAACTTGAAGAAGATAATTCTTCTCTGGGATTAGTTTCCCAGTCTGTGAAATAAGAAAGTTGAACTAAATGATATTTGAGGTCCCTTCCAGCTTTAAAATTCTATAAATCTATTTATTGGGAACAGAAAAAGGAATAAGAAGGTGCAAAAACTGTGTATTTGGGGTCCTGTAGGTGGGATATTTGGGTAGATGATAAAGAATGTATATTATAGTCGTCAACCATTAAGCTTGACCTGCATTTTTATCAATACATGAAAGAGCCTTTGCTAAGTTCTTAAAACATTATGCCAACACTGCTATGAATCACTGAGTTATTCTCATTGCTGTGTTTATGCCATCTACTACTCGCCGTATCTATAATCAGTGAAAATCCCATCTGGTGTCAAAATCCCATGACTTACATGAGATAGTAAGGTAGAATGAATACTGAAGTGACTGACTTTGTTAATCTGGGAGTAATCTTGAAGAGATCTAGAAATTTAGGCATACTAAATTTTGACTTTACCTTTTCTATAATACATAGAAGCTGGCATTTCTTTACTTCTACAGCTAGTATTAGGGCTATAAATGAGAGGATAAAAATGTTTTCTTCATGCCTTTAAAGTGCTTTCAATTCAATTTTCTATCTCTTAGCCAAAATTTTTGTTAATAAAAAGGACGGTATGATTGGTTACTGAAATATTTACACTTGCCTTTAGAATTTGGGGTTGGATTTTTGTTTCAAGAGGTATTCCTAATGCTTAGGGACTTCACACCACGAGCCAAATACTGAAGCTGCATTGCAAAGGACAGGTAAAGAAAGCACTGGGAAGTTTAGCCAGCCCCTCTTTGCTCTCTCTGTGTGTTGAAGATAGCATCTTTCAGAATGATGTATAGACCTAGTTCAAGAGGGGCTTCAGCCCTTCCACCAGGCTTGCTGCCTTTTCTAACCACATCAACCAGGAGGTTTTTGCTATATCTAACTACTGTTTCCAAATATTTTTGTTTCCAACTTTTGTGGGAAAGCCTATTTTATAAGTTGGAGCAGAAAAGAAGAGAAATTGGGTTAATAACAAAAAGGAGTGAAATTGAGTGATTCTGGTAATTCATCTGTCCATAGTGAAGAACTGACTAAACCCATATCATGGTGTGATGGGGTGAAAATTATTAATGTGTATATGTTAAACCCAACTTTCTCCTCTATCAAAGAGAGGTTGGCTTTTGTTTTCTCAGATTTTTACCACTCAACCTCTTCCTTCTGTGTTTGGCAAACTGATTTTTGGCCTTATATAATGAAGAATCAAGAAGAGAAAGAGCAAGAATACATGAGAGGCAGGTGGGAAGTATTTAGGCTGAATTCTAAGTCAATATACATAATAAAGTGCTTGGAGCAAGGGTGATATTGAGAAAACAGAATTGTTCTGCCTGGAGGTCCTGGAAAAGTTGGAGGGGGTGATGAGTTGAAGAGAGAGACACTAGAGACCTGTGGAATATGATGGAAAAAAAACAGGAGAGAAAGTAGGATTTCAATGAGTTTTTCTGAATCCCCTTCATGGTTTTTGATTAGTGCAAGGATATGAATTATTTTTAAATTACTTTTGGTAGCTAGACTATGCCTTTGACCAAGACACTACTCTGACACTGGTCAACAAGGGTCCTTACTCCATAAAAGTTCCATTAATTTCATAAAATCATCTTTCTCTGAGGTTGAATGCCTTACCCCTGTAGATATGCAATGACACTTCATAGCAGATCTGACAAATTGGTTTTTCCCAGTAGCTAACCATCAAAGCCCTCCCTGAGGCTTAGGCCCTGGTGAGATGCAGTCTGATGGCAATAATACTATCCCTCATCCCTGACATTTGGTTAGAAATTTTAACTTTCTCCAGTGCTTTGACATCAATTTTCTCTTCGTCCATCTTCACGGCATCCCTATGAGGTAGGTAGGACCAGAATGCATATCTCTACTGTCCTTTGCCAGCAAGTAACTGGAAGAGACCACAAATCCTTAGACTCCTAATCTCTATTTTTTTTATATGTTCCCCCGATAATTCAACAAAAAATTGTCTGTGATCCAAAGGATAACTTGATACAGGAGATACTTGAGAGCAGATAAGGATCATGTTAACTGTCCATTCTTCTAGGTTTTCTGTGCCAGGTCTCTATATTAAGCCAGATCAACAGAAAGCAATTTACCTTAACCATAATATCTTAGCTTTTTAAGGGAAAAAGACTCCTACTGGCTTAAGATGTGACATTTTACAGCCGTTTTTTTTTAGGGGGAAGCAAAGACATTTCCACTTGAAGATTATATCTATATCTTTTGTAAAACCACATTGTCCATTATAATAAACACTACTTATTATATAAGGAATTACATGATAAATTCCTCCTAGAATTCAGTGGCAGGGGAAAAAGTCTGTCTAGGCAGATGAACTCATAGTCATTTTACTTTTTTACTTGACAGAGAACGATGTGACTCAATTTTGTTGTTTTCCTCCCTTTCTACCTTAACTGCCAAGAAACTCAAGAGTAAAATTTAGTGGTCAAAAACAGTGATTTATCATGAGGCTATCTAAAGCTTCTAATTCTGCCTCTCATTACTACTTGTCTGCTTTTAATTTGAATTGATCTGTTTTCATGTGTTCTTAACATTTGAATACTGCTTTAGTCTATTTTAAGGAGGCATGTTAGAAAATTAAGAACCAAAGACTCAAGTGGGAAGGAATATCAAAAGACCATTTATCCCAATCCTTCATACAATGCTAGAAATATCATCTACTCTTCCTCATGACCATTCAGCCTCTGTCTGAATACCCCCAATAACAGAGAGCTCACTGGGCTCCTGGGTGGCTCAGTTGGTTAAGCGACTGCCTTCGGCTCAGGTCATGATCCCGGAGTCCTGGGATCGAGTCCCACATCGGGCTCCCGGCTCAGCGGGGAGCCTGCTTCTCCCTCTGACCCTCTCCCCTCTCATGCTGTTTCTCTCTTGCTCACTCTCTAATAAATAAATAAATAAATAAATAAATAAATAATTTTTAAAAATAAATAAATAAATAAACTCCAGAGAGCTCACTATCTTTGAGACCCATACATTCCTTTTTGGACATTTCTGATTACTAGAAAGTTTTTCCTTATGTTGACTTTTGCCTCCAGCTTCCATCACTTGATTCAGATTCTATCTCTTGAGGCCCCATAAAACAAAGCAAAACCCTGCTCCCCATCTTATTTTTTCACATATATCAAGAGAGCTATCATGGCCCCCCTTAGTCCTTTAGTCTCTACCTCTCTTGGCTAAATATTATAATTCCTAAAATTGGTTCCCCTCAATGTTTCAAGGGAAAACCATAGTAAACAATAACTGGATTCTTTTCAATGCATGAATCATCAAAAACACAAGAAATAACAAGTGTTGGTGAAGATGTGAAGAATAAGAAACTCACGCACTACTGGTGAGGATGCAAATTGATGCAGTCACTGTGGAAAACAGTATGGAGGTTCCTCAAAAAAATTAAAAAATAGAATTCAGTTCATGAATGGGGAACATTTTTGCTATCAGAGGTTAGTAACCATCAAGAAAAAATAGCTAACCAACAATGGTATAATAAAAATGTGACTTGGGGTGCCTGGGTGGCTCAGTCGTTAAGCGTCTGCCTTCGGCTCAGGTCATGATCCCAGGGTCCTGGGATCGAGCCCCACATCGGGCTCCCTGCTCGGCGGGAAGCCTGCTTCTCCCTCTCCCACTCGCCCTGCTTGTGTTCCCTCTCTCGCTGTGTCTCTCTCTGTCAAATAAATAAAATCTTTAAAAAAAAAAAATGTGACTTAATTTATCTCTGGAATTTTATGAGGGGAATATGAAAACACTACTGCTTTTCAGGTTAGAAGGAATATATTTAACCTCAACTTAATAAACATGACAAATACAAAATATACTTTTAAAATAATAGTTAACTAAATTGTATAAATATATCATTTTACATATCTAGAAATAGAGATAGAAAAGGGTAATAGGAGATAAACAGCTGTATAGGAAGAAAAACATTAAAGTAAAAAGGGAAAAGAGATAAAAATGTGCAGAGAAAAGTACACAGAGAGGCATAGAAACATTCATTTATTTATTTAGCAAATATTTATTGAGTGCCTTTTATATGTGTCAGGCACTGTGCAGAGTACGAAGATGACTCAAACATGATTCCTGTCCTCAAGAGGCTGTAACATTTACTATTTTCTCTAGATCAGAATATAAGAGAGACAAGTACGCAAACAGCTATATAAAACAAGTATTATATAAACATTAAAGAAGTATAGGTAAAATTATTATAGAAATTCAGAAATAGTGACATATCACTACAGAGAAAAGGAAGGCTTTATGGAGGAAGTAATATTTGACTAGACTTTCAAGGATGGGTTGAATTTAGGCCTGTGGTGGTGGGAAGCAGGGGAGAAATTTTAGATAGAAGGAAAAGCATGAATAAAGGCATGGAATCAGAAAAGGTCAGGGAAAGAGCAAGTAATAGGTTTGGGCTAGAGCATTAACTGTAAGAGGAAGGATAGAGAAAGTTAGATTGGAACTTCACTAAGGAATTTATAAAAATGTAAAAACAGTAAAATTTTTGGAACAAGACCTGAACTTTAATCCCAGAAAAGTACACTGAAATACAGACAGAGGTACACACAGAGGGAAAAAGTTACTTCTCTGGAGTAACATAACCACCTTATGACACTCTTTTGGAATACTATCATTATAAACCATGAAAGTAATGCTGTATTTTCAAATTATAGGCATAAATGAGGATATTCCATGTTAATGTTTGTCCTATGGGACAGTAAGTAACTAAGTCAACCCAAATCTGACAATGGGGCAGGTTCTACAGACTCACAACTATCCCAACGAATTTACTCTGACTTTAGGTTGCTCCTGGCCCAAGAAGGAATACCCAAAAGAACAATCCTGTCTTGCTTCTTAACCACACTGCCACTTGTAAAGAACATAGCTCCATCAGCTAGCCCCCTAGAGGGCTCCCAGCAATTGCATTGCTTTTCCTTTGATCTCTCACTCCAGGAAGGCATGGTCATGAGAGGTTCACCTGGGACTATTCCCCATGATGGGCTCAATCACCCCTGAAGCAGCCGAAGTCAGTGAGCACAGGAGCTAAGTCCCTCTTTGGCTAGCCTATACTCACTGGGTACACAACTATGCCCACAACTCAGATTTCATGGTTCTGGAGGATAAAGGTTGTGTCAAAAATAGTAATCTGAATTAGTTCTTATCTTGCTTTGAAGTTCGTGGGCTTAGTTCTCCTCCGACATCCCTCACTATATACTAGAGCTATTATTTGGATGATGGGCACAGTGAAAATATTCCTAAGATGTCCTCTGAAGTCAGGCCCCCTCTCAGATATTTTTGAGGCTAATTCTGTAAATGGGACTAAGGCCATGTACTATAAACTACAAGTGAATCCATAGGGTTGGGAAGAATTGGAGGTTTGCTTTCCATACACTTGGGACAAATCAACTTAGGAATATTTATGGCTATGGATAAGATCCTGTCTGCATGGTAGAGGTGATTTAGGAATCTGCAATCTTTTCTCTCTCTCTCTCTCTCTGGACTGTTATGTCAGTACAGTCACCTAGCTCAAAACACTCTCAACCAAAGTATTCCTGCCAAGCTTGTGCCCATATACATGGTTAGAGGTCTTATCCCAGGTTCTCTAAAAGAAGTGTTCCCAAGGTCAAGGGTTGTCCTTGATAACTGAGATCTCTTTTTGACCTTGGTAAGAGCAGTTCCTCTTCTACCAACTAGATGGTGACCATAAAAATATGACTTCTCTTCTCTGGACCCCAATATCCTTTTTTACATCTCAACAGGGTTGATGATCTCCAAGGCCCTTCCAACTCTATGATTCTATGTGCATATTTATCTGCTTGGAGTTAGGTCACCTTTGAAAAATTCTTCATGGCTCCTGGAGCCACTCTAATTTGCAGTAAGCCAAAGTGAGAATATAGATTAATGGTCACCTCTATTCTCAGTGCCTCCTTGAAAAAGATCCACTATTGCTTGCCTACAGCAAATTCAAATGGGAAAAGAGGTGAGATAGCAGGGTTTTTACAAACAACTCCAGAGAAACCCAAGCAACACACAAACAACAAATATATCATGTATTTTTTAAGGTAACTTGTGTTTGTGTCTGTGGTCTACCTATCAATTATCTTGACCTGAAAAGATGGCACGGACCAGAAAAGGGGTAAGAGAGAGAGTTTCCACTATTTTAATGGGCTAGAAGCAACCAACCAGATGGAAAATGTGCTTGATTAGGTCAACCAGCTTTAACTGGAGAACAGGTTAAAATAAAATGGTCAATCTACTGTGGCCTTTCATCTCATTAATACTTACTTGATTCAACTAAGTTTTTAAGTTACATCCAATTGTCTGATGTCACCAAATTTAAGTTACATCCAAATGTCTCATGCACCCCGTGCATGAAGTATTACTATTTGGCTGTTTGCCACCTCCCACTCCTTGCAAGTTGATTCCACTTGGATTAAGGATAAGAATGTGATGAGATGAGTAGATTGGTAATAAAGCTGTTTATACTAAGTCTAAGACAAGGTAGACAGAATGGGAGTCCTTGGAACAACACTTTTCGGGAGAGTATCTTTATGTAGCAAACCGAGTTAGAGCTCTCTGATGAGGTATAGCCATCTGCTCTCTCCTCCTGCTTAGCTATGCCAAGAGAAATAAGGAACGAGTGGATCACTGAGAGCTGTCCACATTCTAAGCAGATTCAGCCTCTACCACCAAAAACATGAGTAACGTGGCGAGCAATAAAATGAAAGTAAAACGGGCTAATTTGAGAATCAGCTGACTTAAGGTATTATTTGGCTGAGTGCGTGTTTTAATAACATGCAATAATGTATGAAGTGAGCCCAAACAAGGATAAAATAGAATAAAGGATCTAAAAGGAATCTGAGCAATTTAAATTTCCTATAAACCTTTCTGTGTTTTCTCAATTTTCTATAACGAACCTGCATTGCCATTGAGATCAGTAAGAAAAAAATCTAAAGGACTTAAATGATGTCCCATGGGATGACCATTTTGTAAAGTTACATTGTAAAGTACAGTAAACCTCAAATAAGCAGAACCTAACTTGCAATTCATTAGCATTTGGCTTTCTTTTTCTAATAATCTATTTTGAGAAGAGACAAATCACAGGGAAACACACAAATATAAGAGAGGTGATGAAACAAATTCAAATCTGTTTGAAAACATTATTCAAATTGTTTTCTAAATATTTTGTTTTGTACAAGGAATATAAGCTAGAAAAGAACTGTGATAAAAAATCATTTTGGTCCCTCTTAACCACCAACTCAAGACACTGCACTAGCAACAGGTGAAGAGAGAAATAATCAGTTGTATATAAGAAGTAGGCTTTACCCCACGATGGTTCATGGGAGTAGAGAGTGTTTTTCTTCTCCACAGATAATTAAAATGCTAAGCAAATTAAAGAGAGCTTAGTTTTGGTCAATGCAGAAGGCCTTAATGAAAAAGAATACAAGAAAGAATAGACTGGTTTTAGATAGGGGTTCATGACAGAATCAAGCAAAGGAAGACGTGATCATGCACAAGACAGGATTAGTAGGCTATAAAAGGTGGGTTTGGTTGACATGCTGGACTTGAGAAATACCAAAGAGGGAAATAAGGGATAGGATCAGACACAGAGCTAATGGATCCTCCTCAGTGGGTCTTGTTGCTCAATATTTTGCAGGCCTAGCCCTGGGGCTATAGTTCCTGCACTAAAGGACCGGACTAGGTTTGGGAGAATCCTGATCCATGGAGCCTATAGCTGCAGCCCCATCCCCCTCCCTTGCCCTCAATGATCCTTCCAATTCATAATAGAGGGCAGTGCCTACCTCCTCCAGGAGAAGTGAAAGCCTCTGTTTTGAGTTGGTATCTTTCTTGGAAACTTCCCTTAGCCCTTGCCTCTCTAGAATTCTTTTTTTTTTTTTTTTTTTTTGCCTCTATAGAATTCTTAAAAGCTCAGCTTTTGACTGAGACCTAGCCACAAGTAGAGGATGATATTTCATGTCTCCTTCTCCTCTGCCATGTCTAGAAAAAGGAATTAGAAACTCTGATCAAGGAAGCTGAAAGGCAACGTCAGCCTCTTCTGCATCCTCTTGAACAGCTTTAGCATAGTAAATAGACTACCTGAGGCTGAGAGAGGTTAAGCTTCTGTGAAGAGTCCGAGGGTGTTTGTGTTTTGACTGAAAGTGGAGGGGAAACTGCCAGGAAGAGCTTTTGACTTTAAGCTTAGATTCAGGGTGAGTTGATAATGGAAAAATTAAATATGAGTGAGAAAGGTATCAAATTATACACTAGGTATTTCTTTTTTAAAAAAGGCTTGTTCTAAAAGAATTAACTGCTTTACTGGCTGATATGTTTGGGTTCAGCTGTTTTAATAAAGAGATTATTTTTTATAATAAAAGGGAGGAAAACCTTGCTTAACTATTTTAAACATGCCTGTGACTTAAGTCTTATTGCTTTGGTCCATGTGACTGTGGCAAGCCACTGCCAATAACCCCTTGAAAGTAGAATCTGGAAAACTAAAAGCACAAAGTAAAAACAAATGTTCAAAGGGATTTATTTTAGGGGCCAGGGTAGGGGCTTGAAAGGCAGAGTGGGCAGGAGAAGGGAGAAAAAGAATAAAACCTAAAGGGAATTGCTCAATTCAATCCACTACTTCTGTATCTTTTACCCTGACAATATCTCTTACATCTCTTCCGTCATGTTCAGAATTTATAACCCTGAGGCCCAGTGAGCTACTCACCTATCTAGCGAGGACAATTCAATTATGTTGCTTAGATTCTCCTTACTTAGACAGGAAAAGAGACCATGACAGTTGTGGAAAGATTTTGAATAATAAGCAATAAGAAAACAAAGGAACTTCTTAGCCTTCAATTATCCAAACAACACAATTAACCAGACTCTTCTCCTCCCCCCTATTCCCTACGCATTCCAGTCAACTGAGGTCACAGTGGACTGGGATTCAGATGTATGTTTGCTGGAAGTTTTTTTTCCTGGCACTAATCTCATAGTATCTGAGTTATAAATTATACTCATTAAATACTTTCTAGAGATTCAAACGAAATGAAAAAGAAAACAAAGTGCCTCCTACTTTTTCTGTGAAAATAGAGACCTTCTTATCTTAGTCCAAGTTGGGCCTGTTATTTTGGAATGACTAAACTTGGAGGTGGTTCTCTACCCTTCCTTAGAGTTCACATCCATTGCAGTTTACATTCAAATGGCCTTTTTGGTGATAGCTGTGTAAAGAACAAAACTTATGAAAGTTACTTCCCAGGGGCCCCCTTACACTAGAATTAGGCTCGAATAACCCCGCAGACTGGTCATCCTCAGAGGTACAGTCATTCACTAATTTCTTGCCCAAGCAGAACAATTTGTTGAACTGGAGTGAGCTTTTCCATTGCCTCACCAATAGAAGATTCCAATCTCACAGCCATTCACTCCTGGGGGCGGAGAAAGAGAACAGAGTAAGTATACCTTCTCCATCCTAGGCCTTTCACAGGATTTCAATATGAATGACTCCAAGCCACACAATGCCACTCTACATGAAAAGCTTGCAAATTGCTAAACTTTCCTGGATCACTGAACAAATAAACATTATATTTGTCAGGTTTGCATTAGATGTTGCTATTTATAAGGGTTTTTACAAATTTAAGAAAAAAGGGGGCATGTTAATATATAAGTAATCCTCAACTTACTAATGAGATGTGTCCTAAACATTTATAAGTCAATGATTCGGAACTTGGAATGCCTTGCTCCATAGAAACTGTGTTATATATATGTAGTGGTCAGGTTTCTAGGCCAGTCCACAAAGGCTGATTTAACCCACATGGAGCAGTTATATTAGAGCTCTGGCAGAGGTCCTAGGTCCTGAGAGCAGAAGGAAAAGCATGCTTTCTTCCCATTCTTTGTGTCCAAAGAAAACCCAGAGCAAAGGTTTAAAAGTGGGGGAATCTGGGGCGCCTGGGTGGCTCAGTCGTTAAGCGTCTGCCTTCGGCTCAGGTCATGATCCCAGGGTCCTGGGATCGAGCCCCGCATCGGGCTCCCTGCTCCGCGGGAAGCCTGCTTCTCCCTCTCCTAGTCCCCCTGCTTGTATTCCCTCTCTCGCTGTGTCTCTCTCTGTCAAATAAATAAATAAAATCTTTAAAAAAAAAAAAAAAAAAAGTGGGGGAATCTATAAACTGACTTTCCCACTCCCATACTTGTTTTCACCCTTCTCCCATCTCCCAGGGATCCATTGCTCTTGTGTTGTCTGAAGACCTCCACTATGACCTTCGATTCTCCATAACTGCCAAACTTCCTCATTTCTCCTGGTCCCAACCAAAATGAAATTTCCAGGTGCTCCTGAACATCTAGCTCAGTTCACCTTCACTCTGATATGAGAAATTAATCACCCCTTCCTCTCCAAAAGGTATATCTATGATTGAAAGGCTCATCAACCCCAAATAGCCCAGTTGGTGAAATTCTAGGGCAAGTAACTAGATGAAGTGATACCTTTAGAAAGGTTTGAAAAGTGGTAGATATTTGGGGACATGAGGAAGGAGCTACTAGGGAGACAGCAGGGCCCTGCTTGAGAGGCAGCCACAACAGTCAGTTCACCAAAGCTGTGCCCCTTTCACAGCTTCTTTCTTTCCTCCCGGTCTGACCCCAGAGTACACAACCAGTGATGGTGAGTCAGCTGCAGTGTCTTCTATAAGCTCCAACACATTCTTAGGAACGGATAGGTTCTTGCACAGTGCCTACAATGCCTAGGCCACCCCACCAAAGGGAAAACCCTTCAAGAGCTTCCAAGACCTTTCTTGCTGTGAGAGAAAGAGAGACAGAGAAAGAGACGGACTGTGTGTCTATGTGTGTCTGTGTGTTTCCTTCCCCATGGGAAAAAACGCTCCTGGAAATTAGATGAATGTGTGTCCCAGCTGCTTAATCTGCTTGTATTGACCAATAGGAAAAAAACAGAGCTAGGCCCCAGGTGGAAGGATGGCAGAGGGTGGTAAAGGGGGCTTCAGGGGAGACACATGTTCAGTACTGAAGCCTTTCTGAAGCATAAATAGTATGATTTACAGAGGGTACCTGTGATAGCTGCAGAAATGAAGATACCCTGGTTTTCCTTAGGAAAGAACCAGTCATAGAGAGCTGACAAAGTTAAACAGAGGTTAATGGGAAAACAGGAAGTATGTGGATGCGTTTGGTAGTTGCTGCTAGAATTGTGATTATTCTGAAACAAGGGAGCAGGAATGTGTGGAGATACCTTAATGTTTACTTCAGAATCTTGTGATTTCTAAGTATATGTAGAGGGAGCTATAGGTCTTAGGGTCAAAGTCTCCATAAAAGAGAAAATAAGAAAGCAAGATAGAGAAGAGATACTGAGAGGAGCCCCAGAAGGCAATGGATTCCTCAGAGATAAATATATGGGGAGAGTTCTTGATAATTAGGCTGTTGTTGCTGCTTCAGAATCATACCATTCTAGTAGGAGTAGGAGCAATGGGGGAAATTGTCCTGAATTCAAGCCAGGCAGTCAAGGAGTAAACAGTCTTATTTTGGTTGGCAATGCCAACCTCAGAAGGGATCAAGCAGTGCCTCCAGAGGAAATGACATAATATCCCCTCAAAGATGGTCTTGCCAATGGATCCTGGGAAAAGGGGGTCATCATAATATTGCTGTATTGCTTAGATAGATGTGAATCTCCAAAGATGTGAAGTGGCTCATCATGTGGTCCAGGTTCTTGACAATGAAACAGACAGGTGCTCCTGTCTGATAACTAGATGACATGGCCAGCCTTGTTAACATTCAAATGTGTTATCAGTGCAGGAGGCAAGGGTCTCTCAGGCCAGGGTAGCTGACCTCCCTCAGATGCAGCTCGCTCTGCAACTGGCCTCCCCACAAGGTTTTTGCTCAACTCAGTGGAGCTTGGAAATTCACCAACTTCATCACACTCTGCCAATAGAGCGTAGGCTGAGACTGTCACCCATTGCCAAAGGGAGCCCCAGCTTTGAAAATTTGGCAAACTCCTGTGCTCTGTTTTCCTGCTGGCCATTACCTTATGGCTTGTTTCTCACCAGCTGCCTTTCTGCTTTTCTTCTTTGGAAGGCTGCAATCTCCACTGGTTGTAAGCCATGGCCCACTTGCCTGTGGGGCAGGAGAGACACAAAAATAGTGAAGACAGTGGAGCAGACTAGGGCATAGGAAGACTCTAAGTGTGAACTCTACTTACCCATCTTTGCCCTCTGGTGGGGGCTGAGGAAGGGGCTTCGTGAAGCCTTTTTTTCCAACCAGCCAGAAGGTCTCTTCTGTGCCTTTGCCCTTATTATAGAAAATACAGAAAATCTTAAATGTGCTATAACCAATTTTCCCAAAGATGTGCTTCTGATCAATGGGGTATAAGCATTCAGTCTGGCTCAGAAATTGCCTCTGCTTTCCCCTTATCACCACTCCCTGGAGTCTTCCTTCCTACACAGCTTCCTTGCTATATATACCTGTGCCTCAGGCAAGCTCCATAAGCTGACACAGCAGGCAGATGAAAAGTGAACACCATTTGGGGGAACCTGGGTGGCTCAGTCAGTTAAGTGTCCAACTCTTGATTTTGGCTTAGGTCATGATCTCAGGGTCATGAGATCAAGCCCCGCCTTGGGCTCCACGCTGAGCATGGAGCCTGCTTAAGATTCTCTCTTTCCCCTTCTCCCTCTGCCTCTCCACCCTCTCTAAAAAAAAGAAAAGAAAAAGAAAAGTGAACACCATTTGAAGCTGTCATCCAGATGTTTTGTCTACCCATTGCCACACAGCTCCATCACTGGGAACATGTTGTTGTTTGGCTTCATAGTAACCAAACATCTGGATGCTGAATTCAAGATTTTGTTTGTCATTTTTGCCCTGATCTTTTGGCCTTAGGCATCCCATTGTCTTTCCTGTCTAGAGTAGATACATTCAGAGTCTACCTCCCCCAAATACTCACCATCCAAAGGCTCTCACAAAACCCAAAAATTGGAATAGTAATGGAAAGCAAGCTGTGCAGGCCAGGGCATCCTGGCTGCTTAGAGAGGTCTACATTTCTGCAGTGTTCTTTTCTTCCTGCCAAGGGATTCTTACAGGTAGAGAGAGACCCCAGGGAGGCCTCCATCTACAGCCCAGTTCCTTGGTTGTCAAGAACCATGGGTATGAGAAGAGAAAGGGAGTGTAAACTCCAGCTGGTCACCCCAGAGCCTAAGTGATGACCTCAGAGGAGCCAAGTTTTCTGTCTCTGCTTTGCCCTCCCCTTTTTCTAATAAACCCTCCTCTCAATGTGTTTCACTCTCCTCCTTTCAACTGTCTTTCATCTGTTCTTTCATTTCCTCCAATCCATAAGGGAAAAAAATGTGTTTACTAAGACTGAGAAAAGTAATGGGATGTGTTTCCAACTCATTAATCTGAAATATGGTCTCACTCTTGGCTGATCTCATTTGGAACAGTTCTAAATTGTTTAACTTAGAAATTCCAATTAGGTTGTCCCCCCTTTAAATATCAAATCCATTGTTCTCTATTTTACATAACATATATTCTTCCCTTAACAATAATGACAACAACCATAATAATAATAATAAGCACATTTAATGGAAGACTCTCAAATCATTTTGCAGATACTTGGTTCAAGGCTCTGAACAAGCCCACTATAGGCAAGTAGGAAGAGAATACCACAACAGTCCAATCTTCACTAGCTGGCAACCAACTCACTCTAAACCTCAAATAATTGGACTGTTTGGAGCCACTCTGTTTTCAGAAGAAGTGAACAACTTTAAAATATACTCATATCCCTCATTCTTACATTTATTCTACCCTCACTGTACCAGGTGTGGAAAAACAGAAATGGCTCTGTCCTTCAGGAACTCACAGTGCAGTTAAATAAAAACACTGTCAGGCCATGTTTTGGGCTCTAAATACAAGCCCAAATCTTCTGCCTCCTAAGCTCTTTTCCTCACAGTACCTAGTGCAGTGTCTCATACAGAACAGTTGCTCAGTAGATAGACTGTTCCATTCACTGGAAAACTCAACCCTTGAGCACTTGGAATACTCAGGTGTCAATGGACCTCACTTTGCTAAAACGTACTCTTAAAGCTCAAACTTGAGGATCCCAACCCCCAGGCATATTTGGCTGTTTGTCTTGAGATCTAGAGGCTATCAGGATAGTGTGCCAATCCCCAAGAGAGATTTGTGGATGCCAGGATTGTCCAGATATTTGGGTGAGTCCTGGGACACACACTGGTATGCCAAAACTAATGGTTGCAAAAGAGAATGGGAGTGTTATGGACTCAGGCAAGCTTCCAAATCAAAGAGTATGCAGGGGAGCCCCAGGGACTCTCTGAGGTTTTGGCGCCCATCCAGGAGAATTCTTAGAATCCTAGCTCTCTGTTTACCCACCCTATTTCCAAAATTCTGCAAAAGAGAGAGAAAGGGAGGGAACAAGCTGCAACAACTAAAATCTAAAGCACACCCTTGACTTGTTATCAATCCCTAGGCAGTCCCAGAGACAACCCCCCCCCCCCCCACCAAATAACAGCATCTTCCTTTGGCCTGACACTTTTAAGACACTTTGGCATCTCCTGTCTTTTTTAATTCTCACAAAAACTCTGGAAGGTGCGTTTATTATTAACGTCATTCTGCAAATAGGGACACTGAGTTTCATGGAAATTAAATGACTTGTCAATAAGCAGGCATAGCTGGAACTTGAACCCAATTTTACTGAACTCCAAGTTTTATTTATTTTCTTTTTACTACGACTTAGCTATTTTTATTGAGGTATAACTGACATACAGCATTATATTAGTTTCAGCTGTACAATATAATGATTTGATATGTATATATATTGTAAAATGCTCATCATAATAAGTCTAGTTAACATCTTAGACTCCAAATTTTAAATGCTCTTCCTTCTATACCACATAATTTTTCCAACACACTGGAGTCAAGGGACAGGTCTAGAGGCCAAAAAGCAACTGTTGGGAATTTTATAGTTTGTGATTAATGAGCTTCCTGATAATCACAGGTCAGAAGAGGACTCTATGTGAAGAAATGGAAGCACAGAGAGGATAAAGTTACTTGTCCAATGTCACACATTGAGTCATTGATGGGATGAGAATTACAGACCAGACCTTCTGACCTTCATGACTCTGCCAATACAACCTCATTACTTCTTTTTTTTTCTTAGAGAGAGAGGTGGGGAGGGGCAGGAGGAGAGGGAGAGAGAGAGAGAGAGAGAATCTTAAGCAGGCTCCATGCCCAGCACAGAGACTGATGCAGGGCTCCATCTCACAACCCCGAGATCATGACCTGAGCCAAAATCAAGAGTCAGACGCTTAACCAACTGAGCCACCCAGGTGCCCCCAACCTCATTACTTCTTAGCTCAATTGCTGGTATGTGTGTGTGTGCACATGTGTGTGCACATGCTTACTCATGTGCAAACTTGTGTATGTGAGTGTTAGGAGTTGACGATAGGGGTGGAAGAGGTTGGGGAAAAAAGAGAAATCACAAATAAAACAGGACTACTGCTTAGGGGCCTGAGAATCAAATACTATTTAGCCCCAGAATTCAGAGACAAGGTCACAAGTGTCCACCTCTGGCAAGGACATAAACTGGCTGAGAACAACCATTTAGGAAAGTCTTCTCAGAATGTAAATCTACCTAAGAGGCCCTAGTAAATACAACTGATAAGCCTCAAAATATACAAAGTCTCAGCAAGAAGCTTCGAACTTGTCAGTAAAACAGTAACTAAAATAGGATTCATGTAAGAGAAGAGGTAATAAGATGACTTATCACCAGGCTATTAGGAGAGCAATATTGAAAAGGGCAGAATTGGCCAGTTAAGCACTGATGATTTGTTGCCAGTAGAGTACAAAAGGGGGTTGGAGTGGGCAGGACAACTCCCCAGAGAGGCTGAGCTTGTCATCTCTAATGAGTCCTCCTCCAATCTACCTCAGCTTCCTCAGTTTGATGTCTTTCTTTGTAAACCCCACCCACCTAATTACTCAACTGCACTATGTTCTCTTCTCTCACCCAACCCAATCCACACTTTTGATTCCCACTAGGGGAAACAACTTAAAGTGTCATCACCCCAATGAAGGAGATGGAATGGGAAAAGAGTGTTGTTACTGGATCTAATCCTTGAGCCCAAGAGAAGAGGCTCTGATGAAGGAATTTCAAATATCAGCCAGCTTGAAGGAGAGGATGTTTTCAACCATCGTCTTGGCCATCACACCTGGCAGGCTATCAAATGTGGTCCTTCTGACCCATGTACTAAAGCGATTCTTGCTTTCCAACAACACAGAGTGAATGAGGGATGGAAATGTTGAATCAGAATTTCTGAAGTGTACTGGTGATATGGTCTTATTGGGGATATATTGCATGCCCCCAAAGAACAAGGAATCTCCTGTCCCCCAGTCCTTACTATGTAATGTCCAATACCTGCCTCTAGTCAGGGGCAGGGGTACAGAGGCAGAAAGGATCTCCCATTTTCTCCCTTCCTTCTTTGGTACTTCTTATTCTCTTCTTCATATTGCCCCTTCCTTTCCCCTGGGGCCCCCTCTCTTCTCTCTCAGTATCTCCCTCTCCATCAGGAAGCCTCTACCACCTCAATAAGCATGGCCTGACGTGGCCTTAGGGGAAGCCTCTCCCTGCTTCTTCCTCCAACTTGCTGTAGCAGGTTCCCAAATTCCCTGGGGTAAGGGAAATTGTGAAGCTGCAAAGGGCCCTTTTGAAGTAGTCCTGCTTTTGTACTCAAAACACCCAAAGATATAATGCTTCCTGACTGGAATGTGGGGGGCAGTAAAAACCATGGGGTAGGGGCATATTTTCCTTTTCAGTTTCAAAAGTGTCACCTCTTTAGCTCTTCAGCTTTTAAATGATGGAATCTGTGCCCAGCAATACAGACAGGAAAGTGCCTCAGGAAATAAAGCCACCTTTGTCCTCCTCTGCTAAGAAATGTCAATATATAGAGGGATCACAAAAGCCTTGAGTGATGTGATTCACTGTTCAAGTAATTTTGCCACTCCTATCATCTCACTGAGTTCTCTGCAGAGGTGGGAAAGGAACCTCTGTCCCCTCATAAATGACTCATCCCATCTGCTAGAAGATATTAGGATCTATTGGAAGAGACAAACCAGAATTAGCCAGAAAAGTAACTGATCAACCAGAATCAAGCCTTCCAACCTTTAACTTCTGAAATCCTTTTACACGTAAATTGCCACCATTTGAGGAAGGCTTGTTAATGACAGGAACAAATTGTGCATCACTCAGTACCTGGGTTTTGCTTTGCCCAAGTATAATCACTGAGAAAATAATTTTCATGCACAATGGTACCATAGAAAGGGTACTGAGTGGGAAGACAGACTTCCTGGGTTTGGGCCTGATTCTGCCATCAATTGACTGCGTGACCCTTACCAAGTTACTTCACCTCTCTGGGCTTTGGTTTTTCGTCTAAAAATGAAGAAGTTAGATGATTAGCTCTCTAGAGTATCTTACAAATGGGGAAGTCAGGGGCTCTGGGGTTATCCAGAGGAAGATGAAAAGAATCCAGTGGAGATGGCAAAAAAGAAAGAAAGAAAAGGGAAAATTATCCTAATCCTGAATCCTAGATCAAGGGATAGTCCTAGCAGAAAGAAAAGGTGCTACAAAATGTTTGTCTTTCACAGGAACTGACTTTATTCCTCCTGGTCCTTTGGGGAAGACATAAAGCCTCTCTGTAAATGGAAGGGGGTCAATGGTGTGGATGAAAAATTAGAAATGTGGCCACTGAGCAGGCAAATGGAAAACCCAAACTCACTAATACTTTAGTTTATTGAATCATGTCTGGAACTGCCAAAGAGTAAACAAAATGGAAGTTAGAAGATCTAAATAAATAATAGTGCAGCTCATTGAAAACCCAAATTCTGGGCAATCCTTTGAGAAAGATGCGGCTCATAGTCTGAAAAATTCAGAAGGAGTTCTAACAATCCTCCTCACTGTGGCCATATTTTAAGGAGAAGAAAATCAAAGCAAAAAGGAACAATCTCTTGGGAACCACAAATAGGGCTGGAAATTCTGCCCAAATTATAGCTCTAAGTCTCAGACATCCAGGTAAACTCTTTCAGCAGACCATGACCTCTCCAGAAGCAGGTGTGTCCAAGTGGTTTGATTTAAAAAAAACAAAAACAAAGACAAAAGGACATTATACCCTGAGCTCTGTCGTTCCTCGAAGCTCCACTTCATAGCCTTCACTCAGAGCTCGAAGAATTGTCACGGTGCTGTGACTGACATGAATGCGGTAAGCTGTAAAAGAAAGACAGACATGACTTTGGATCCTTCCAGGTAAAATCAATGAGAAAATATTAATATAATAAATGCCCCCCACTCCTAAATGAATAAGACCCTAAGAAAAGTCCCTGAGAGAGAGCTTCAGTTAGGGTTTCACAGGAGGAGGAATGGGGAGTGGTGGCCTTCCTCACCAGGCCCAAATAAGGTGTTAGTTATAGCACCTATCAGCCTCCTAGACACTATCTCAGATGAAAGGCCATGCAATAGAAAGGTGTTAATTTAACTCGACTGTGATTGAGAAACTGGCTACCACTACTGTGCTCTCAGCTGAAATGGGACCTCCTCAGAGGGAAGTTAGGTTTCAGCAGCTTCTTCTACAGGCTGCTGCTAAAGCAGAGCTCCCAAGGTCTACCTATCCTACTTAAGAGACAACAGGGTGTCTTTTTACATAGACATCCATACAACTATCTTCCAATATTGCTGCACTTAAAATAGAACGTCAATAAAAAATGTCCCAAGACCTCGGTCAACATTCTGTGGCAACTGTACATTTATAGCTTTCCTTTGGGTGGATGCATCTAGATACACACACGAATGTGTTATTTTCCAACTAGTGAGCCCAACCTGGGATAAGAGTGTTACATGGAGAACTACGACTAAAAATTTTATGTAGAAACTAAGTGTAATTCTTTGGTGAAGAACAATCATTTATTATTAACTCAGGCAGAATCCTTGACTTTCTTGAAAACGGTTATCCTATGAAGTAAGACCTGTTCAAGTTGAGTCTTAAATAAAAGTCCAAGACTTATTCCCACACACTTGAGAAAATAATTCTTTTAGAAGCTGAGAACAATCTAAGTAGGAAGGCATAGGCTGGAAAGAACTGCAAGAAATTTCTGCTATGTGTTCTTATAATACTTTCACATAATAACATAATAACTTTCCTTCCAGCTCAGTACTGTTGTTTGTATCTTCCTCACTAAGTCATGGTCACCCAAAACCTCTGCTCAAAAAGGGTTCCTAAAAGCCACCTGCTCATCTAGGTGCCCCTTGCCAGCTCTGCGTATGCCATTTTAGCATCTGGTTGTCAGTCATAATCCTACTAGTGGGGAACACAGGTCAAAAGAGAGAGATAGCTCATTCCAACGAGCACCCAGGTATGTGGCAAGGGGAATCACTCCAGGACTGGGTCACTAGTTACTTCCATTCCAGAATCAGTGAATTCAACTGGGCATAATGGGGATATTTAGGAAATTAATTTTTAATAGACCTCTGACTTGTCCTAGTCTCATATCCATCATGAGGCTACCTCTTTACAAATCTTCAATCAGGTGTGGAGCTTAATGCTCTATTTTGGTCACAGTCATTAGTTTCCAGAAAAGCACACTAACCAGCTCCTTTAGTGCTGAGACCACATGTGTCTGCTTCTTTGTATCCCTCACAATGCATTCCTTGCATAGTCAGTGCTTAATAAACACCTGCTGTGTATGATTCACTCCATTTTCTTCTTCCTAACTCATCACTGGACAAGGTGCTGCCTAAATCTGAAAATTCAATTTCTGCTCTCAGCTCTATATTTCCAATGTGAAATGAGTGGAGTTTCCCCGGTGCAGACCAGAATATGACTTCAGTCTTCTACAAGCTTACATCAGTCCAGAGTGCTGTGCCAAATCTGCATTGCGGTTCCATGATCAATTTCACTTCATCTTGGGTTGCACTTCAAGAACAAAGTCATATGCATGCAGCGGTTCCTGGATGACTACTTCCATGGCTTCTGCCATGTCTGTGGAGTTTGAAGACTTTCCCAGATGTCAGAAAATTTATTCTGACAACAGCTTCTAAGTTCCGTGCTGCCTCCTTAATCATGGCTTCACAGGCTAGATTGACTAAGACTGGACCCATTGTGCAAGCCTGTTTCTGCACATGAGTGATGAGGAGTGGGGTCAGATAGGGCACCACCCACTGTGATGTAGGCCACCATATCATCAGAGACTAGTTTGCGTAGACTGCTGGAGTTTGGGAAGAGCTTGTCTTGCCTAGTAGCTGTCAAAACCAGGGCTGCTAAGAGCTTAAGTGTTTTTTTTAAATAGAAAACCCATGAAAACTGTATATAGAACTTATTATCGTTTTCTATGCTTTCCTATATTAGCATAAACAAATTGCTTTGCTCAACCATGATAAAGGGAAAGACATGTTGTGATTCTGACATCACCTTAGTAGTGGCCGTAAATAACCAATAAAGAGATGCCGGCAACAGACAGATGGCATAAAGATTTGTACAGTTTTATTCTCAAAGAAGGCGAGGGGGAAGAAATGGTATCTTTGACACCACGCCTGTTTTGATAAAAACTAAAGATTTTATATACAGGCAAATTGGAATTGACTATTTCAAATTTCCAAGCTCCTTAGGTTGAGGGACTATTGCTAGCTAAATTCAAGGGGGCTATTTGATAAAACCAGAACTCCTAGGATCCTAACAAGTTCAGAGAGAGGACTAGAGCAGCAAACAGCAGTTGGGTGGGAGGCAGCTGATTCTGGGTGTGTCTCCACAAACTAAATGAAAAACTAAAAATGCCAGTCCCTTACTTTTTCTTTTTTCAACATGACTTCCCCACCAGGCTGGCCAATTTTTTTCTGTACCCAAGGGACATTTTTAGTTGTTTTGATCAAATTGACTGACTTTTTCAGTGTCACTTAGCTTACAGCTTCATTTCTAGGACAAGAAAGGTACATGTTTAATCCAATATCACCCCCTACTGGCTTGCCATTAGAGACCAGGAAATCTGTGTATAAAATCTTATTCTTCTCAAATTATTTTTTATTTAAAAAAAAAAATTAAAACATCAGGTATCCTGCTCTTCTTCCCCCTCTTGAAAATCACTTTTCCAACAGTAGGAGGTTACCATCCCATCCCATCATTTAGGTACTCACGTAAGCCTGTTGATTCCATCCGAGAAGCTGTGTTCACAGTGTCTCCAAACAGGCAGTATCTGGGCATGGTGAGGCCCACCACTCCAGCAACAACTGGCCCTGTAGAGTAGCAGTCAGTTGGGGTTATAGTCAACAGGTATACATCCAATGCTAATAGAGGAACACTGCCAAGGGAAGGAATGTAGCTGCATAAAAGAACAAAGTTGCTACCAAATAGTTCTGGGAATCTGACGGAAGTCCTACAATGAGTAATAAACTCTTTGCCCTACAAGAAAGCAAGTTTATAATGATGCAGACATGACTACACTTCTGATTTACACTCTTGTTCCAAGTCACAGTTACACCCAAGATACTTATATCTGTCAACAGGGACAAATAAGCATAAAAGCCAAACCAGAAAGGCCCAGGTAGGGACTCAGGATCCAAGCATGTTTGTTGTAATAAAAAAAAAAAAATGTGACCCTTTCTTATGTCTTAGGGTAGGAAGGAGGGATCTCATGGGGCTATTTATTTCCCAAGAGAATTATTGCTAAGACAATTGGAAAATCTGAAAAGAAGTAGAATTGACTTTCAATCATTTGTGTTAGGGGCATGGACAAGCAGCATATATAGATAAGAATATATTCTATTTGCCCTTAGAATGTGTTTTGTTCTTACATTTTAATATGGCCATGTTAGGTGTTCAGACAGTGAACATTACTTGATAAAACTTCAGCAACCATACTGAAAACCTAATTCAGGAGTATCTAAAAAGTTCTCCACCCTTACTTTTCTGGCCTCTGCTCTCTTTCTATTTAAAATTGTTCAGCATTATGTTTTTGCTATTTCCTGAGTTAAAGAAAGTAATTAAGGGCACCTGGGTGGCTCAGTCAGTTAAGCGTCTGCCTTCAACTCAGGTCATGATCCCAGGGTCCTGGGATTGAGTCCCATGTCAGGCTCCCTGCTCAGTGGGGAATCTACTTCTCTGTCTCCTTCTGCCCCTCCCCCTTGTTCGTGAGCACTCTCTCTCTCTCTCTTTCTCAAATAAATAAAATCTTTCAAAAAAAGAAAGTTAATTGTTTTTGTTTCAAAAAGTTCTTTATTTAATTTATAAGGATAAAAATAAGTAAGAACTACAAAACTTATGTTTTTCATTTTAATTCACTTCTCACCATTCATATGCATTCATTGAGTACTGAGCTAGGCACCAAGGGGAATAAAAAAGAAGTGTAACACATGGTCTCAGTTCTTTAGGAGTTTATAGTCTAATTAAAGAGAAGAGACTACTAAACAGGAAGTAATTAAGCAACAACCCAAGACAAAGTATGGTTGAGGTAAGATAAATGGTATAGAAGTGGGACTGGAAGTCAGCATACAAGTGGTAGTTAAATCATAGACATGAATGAGAGGAGAGTATGTAAGGGGAGAAAAACAGTGGGTGAAAGCCAGAACCTTGGGGAATATCAATATTTAAGGGACAAAGACAGAAGAGATTATCAGACAATGGTAGAAAATGAAAGCCAGGTGGGAGTGGGTTGAGAAACAGAAATCAAGACGTGCAGAGAGCAAGGGGACCACAACTCAGAGCTTTGCAGAAAATGGGGGAACAGCCACAGTTAGAGAGCAGGAGTTGCCAAGACAGCCAGTGAATGAAATGGAGAAAAAGCATTCAGAGAGTGAGGAGCATGTCATAAAAGCCAGTTGAGGGAAGTTTTAGGCATAAAGTAATCAGGGGCACACTACCCTTTTTCTAGTCTTCCCTTGAGGCACATAGGAAATGTTGGCTCTAACAAGAAAGGTAGATTGAAAGGGTTTGGTACCTAGAACAAGGACTGCTTCCCACTGGGGTAGTGCAGGTGCTGGGAAGAGAGTGAAAGTTGGGTAGGCATAAAGAAATTAGGCAGCACTAGACACCTGGATAATTCAGCTGCCAGTAATCAGGGAAGCACTACCCTCCCCGACCTTTTCTAATCTTCTCTTGAGGCACATGGGAATGTCTTTGCTTACTTTAGCTGGCTGTGGTTACCTGAATGCAGGCCTATTCGAATCCGGACTGGCACCTCTGGCATGTGTCTCATCTTAAAGGTACCCACAGAGCTCAGGATATCTAGGGACATGTTTGCAATCTCAGCTGCATGCCGACTGCCATTCCTCTTTGGGAGGCCTGAGGCCACCATGTAAGCATCTCCAATGGTCTCTACCTGGGAATCAGGGGAAATAGAATTAGCAGGGAAATAAGTGTGTGTGTGTGTGTGTGTGTGTGTGTGTGTGTGTTTCGCAGTTTAAGTGGTATGAGGGAAGCTTATTTCTTGTACAGTGAGGAAGATGGAGAGAGACTGTCAGAGGTTCAAGGTCTGGCTACATATTAGAATCATTTAAGGAGCTTCAGGGGAAAAAAAAATTGATGTCTAGGTCCCACACCCATAGATTCTGACATACGCTACTTTGCAGTTTCCTGGCTGGCCCTAGGGAACTATCAGGCCCCAAGTAATTCCTGGGGGAAGGAAAAGGGACATTTCTGAGAGTATCCATAGATGTCCATGGAAGAACACCCTAGGAGAAGGTGCATAAGGCACTCCTCTAGCAAGCATCTCTCTCAAAGATTTGGTAATGAGCTAGGGCAGCCTTAAGGCAAGTATAGAGAAAGGGAAAGGAATGAGGTGGAAGAGACTGTTCCTTCTGCTTTGCA
Organism: Neomonachus schauinslandi; assembly: GCF_002201575.2. Taxonomy (NCBI): domain Eukaryota; kingdom Metazoa; phylum Chordata; class Mammalia; order Carnivora; family Phocidae; genus Neomonachus; species Neomonachus schauinslandi. Next base: position 38,575,556 of record NC_058419.1, on the reverse strand, counting down.
TTGCTAATATGATGAAGTTAGTTTATAGTCCCTTGGGTATGAGAACTGAGTCTTTTTTCCATCAGCCACCCCCTACTCTCCTAGTGCCGCCTCTCAAAAGGGCAGCAGTATCTCCCTCAGCTGCTTTGAGCTGGACACCTGTAAAGAAAGGCAAATCTGTATTCCTCATTTTCCCAAAAGACATGTGCTCACTCTTTTAGGTGACTAGTAAGGTGAAGCATTTCAAGTAAATCCAAAAGGTAAGTAAGCTGGAAGGACTTCCATGAAATGTGCCAGTCAGACTGCTAGTATGAGTTTGGATCCAGTTAAAATCCATGCTTTTCTGGAGAAGTGCGATAGTTAAGACGACGAAACTGTGATGTCATACTGCCTTGGTTAGACTCCCAGATGCACCATTTACAAACTGTGTGGCCTTGCCAAGTCACTTAACTTCTCTGTGCTTTAGTATCCTTATTTGTAAAATAGGGATAATGACAGTACCTACCTTATAGAGTTTTCTAAGGACTGAATAACTTAATATATGCCAAAGCACTTAAAACCTACCTGGTGGATAAGGGCAAGCTATCATCATCGTCATTATCATCACCAAACTGATATGTCTTGACACATGCCATGGGATGGTGGCTATGACTCAGCTCCAGAGAGAGTTTAGTAATCAGCAATAGGCCTCTCATCATGACTTTCTATATAGCCAATAACAGTGATGCTTTGAACCCATGGGACTTTGTACCTCTCCATGCTTCCATCCAGGGCCTCCCTTTCCTGGTGCAATTGGAGAAAAGGATCCCTGCACAGAGGAAGGCAACAGGTACAATGTGAATGTTATATGGGAGGGAGAGACTCACTGGCTGGCCATTATCAAAGAATAGTGGTTGACTCTTCCCCGAAACGAGTCAGTCACTCAGGAGCCCCACAGACATGGATGAGGAGATTAGAAGGGCAGGGAGCATGGGCACTACCTAGCCTTGGTGAGAGACTGCTGTGAGGGACTGTGGGCGGCATGAGCCAGCAGAAGGACACAGAAAGGGCAGAGGAGGTATAGAAAGGGGGCTGGTTGAGATTGGGTGGTAGCAGGAGAACGGAAACTGAAAACAAATCACCAGCTTTGTAATTCTGCAGTAACCCTCTCACTTCCATTTCAGATTATCAAGTGCCAGGGAGGTGATTCCAATTTTACAGGTAAAGAAAATGAAAACACAAACAGGTTTGGTGACTCACTGCTGGTTCAATTTTATTTCCTTTGCACTGTTGTTTTTAATAAGCAGGACTGAAAAATTAGATTTCATTTTTGGATTTGTATAGCCCTGCTCTATCCTGGAAACAGACCACTAACTCCCTACTGCAGCCACAAAGTACCAAAATATCCTATGGCCTCATCCCTAAGACTTCCACCAATTGTCTGAACAGTATCAGCTGCATTGATTAAACCAGTGGCTGTGTTACTGCCCACGCTGAATCATCTTTGATTTTAGTTTCAACTGAATTAGCTTTTGGTGATTTGTTTTTCTCTTCAGGCTGCTTGAGATCAACAAGTTAAGACAGGTAGTCTGATTCCATGGATTTTTTCCTCCACTGTGGTTTCCATGTGTGCTTCTTGATTAGTTTGCAGCTCCGGCTGATTGACAGGTATAATGTCTATTTCTGAGACCTATTTAGGTAGCTTGGCCTAACCCTGAGGCTCTCTACCTGACCTGAAAGGGCCCTGTCTAATCTGAGATAAACATACTGCCCTGTGTGCGATTTGAGAGTTGGAACATTTCAGACTACTGTGAAGGATCCAATGAATGGAGGTACTCATTCCCCAGCTCTACCTTGGTTCCTGGGACAGAGGAGCTGTCTAAAGTTTGGGATGCCTGGGGCATATTTCTCCATCAATAAGACAAGTATCCATGTTGCAGAAACGTGGAAATGGCCTTGCACAGCTATAAGATTTTTAGTCATTTTCTGCCTAGATATAAGACAACACATAAAAGTCAAGAGTAAGGAAGCATGGCACCCAAATGAGTGAACGTAGCCATCTGTTCTCTGCTCATCTTCTGCAATCTTGGATAGGAAGAATGGAAATTGACAGCTGGAGGGGTGGGGGGAAGGTGGGAGCAGGGGGTTGCAACCTCACGGTTAATGACTTCCCTAGACCTCAGACCACTAGGTGGGCTCTTGGTTACCCTGTAGCCATCCCAAAGAGCCTCAGGTCTAATAGGTCTTTGACCTATGTGATGCCAGAGTTCCCTCCTATATAAAAATGATACTTAAGGGAGCAAACCAAATTTTAACAGTATGTGTTAGAGCTACACAAGCTTTACCAAGATGAACTCTGTAGCAGTCACCAACTACAGGCAAAGCACCAATCCTTCTTCGGTCTCCCCTTCAGTACCTAGCATGATACTGCCTACACTGTGGTTACTTAGCCACTGAAGTACAATAACCCTTTTGGCTCCAACCTCTTCTTCGTCTCAGTTCCAGAAAACAGTTCAAGAGAAATCTGACTGGCAATCTTTTGCTTGGTTCATACTGTTATTTTGTAAAATGTGAAATTTTATGCATTCTGTCTGGCCTTCATTTCAAATAAGATACTAATGGAACTGGTATACTATTTAAATTTTACTTCCTTAATCAGAGAGGGAGACAAACCATGAGAGACTCTTAACTATAAGAAACAAACTGAGGGTTGCTGGAGGGGAGGGGGATGGGGGGATGGGGTAACCGGGTGATGGGCATTAAGGAGGATACGTGATGTGATGAGCACTGGGTGTTATACGTAACTGATGAATTACTGAACTCTACCTCTGAAACTAAAATAAATAAACAAACAAACAAATAATAAATAAATAAATTTTACTTCCTACATAACAACATTCAGTAAAATTCCACCTTTTAATTTTGGAATATTGACATCATATAAAAATTTCCCTCTAGAATATATTTCTCTGCTCAATAACTTACCTTGTAGACATCATGACTGCCAATGATGGCATCAAAGAGTGTGTACAGGTCATTGAGAAGGTCCACCACCTCAATGGGCTCACTCATGGCTGAGATGGTGGTGAAGCCCACAATGTCACTGAAGTACAAGGTGACCAAGTCAAAGCCCTCAGGTTCAACGGTGCAGCCCTTTTTGAGGGATTCGGCAACTGATCTGAAAAGTAGACACAGCTATTCCTCAGAGGACAGTGGCCTCCCTGAATGCCACACACACATCTGCTAGAACACAATTTCTCCAAAATCACTGCCAAGTAAATGAGGAAGAAGATGTCGTCTGGATGAAAACATTAACTCTTTAATTTAGTCTATTAATATATTTTGAGTGCTTATGATGAGCCAGGCACTCTGCCAGATGCTGGAATACAGCACTGAACAGACAGCCCTGGTCTGTGTTTTTGTGGAGATTTTTCAGCTTTCCTTCTTCCTCAGCTGTCCCTTCACTCAGGGAATGATCCCAGGTGGTTGCTTTGCATGAGACCAGTTTCCCCAATTATCTCCTAGAAGATCATGTTACAACATGATCAGGTGGCTTGGAAATTTTGGAAACAGTATCAACAGGTAAGGCTTTGAACTAAGGAAGGAAAAACCTAGAAAAACAACTCTGCTACTGTCCTCTAGGAGCTCAAAGAACTGACTCCTTTTAATTGGTCAGCTTCCAGGCAAAGTCATGAAGTGACACATAGAAAAACTGAAGCACCAAAAACTTAAATGACCAGCATGCTCCACAGGTAGTGGGAAATTAGGAAGGTGTGCTCTACTTCCTTGGTTTCCAATTCATCTTTGATTTGAAGTTGTGACTCAAGCCTACTGGGAAAAGAGAGGGTGCAGGACAGGGGGAGGGAACAGTTAGTTGATGGGTAATTTTTTTTTCTATTTTTACTAGAACACACTGTTACAAGGATTCACACTCCTCAGGTGTTCACACATACGGGGGTAGCATCTGTGTTAGAAGCTTTTCCGTTTTCTGTTTTTCAATTTCCAGCTCTTCAGTCCGTTCCCGAATTAAATCTTCCAAGTTGCTAGAATATTGCTCCAACATTCGAAGCATGGAATCAATGATATTGGTCTTCTTCCCTTTATTGAAAGTCTTAAACTGGAAGTAAAACAGAACAAGGAGCCAGGGGAATTTTTACTCTCCAAACTCAGAGATGATAGAGTAGGACCCCTTATCACAAATCCCTTCCTCTAAAATGCCAGGGCACAAGAAGTAAACCTAGATATAAATAGGAAAAGTCACCACTCAACCTCATTGTTACCCTGGCCCATTCACAGGGCTCTTTTTCCCTGAGTGGCTCTTCCCCTACCCTTCTGGCTCTTTGAAGTCTGAGCAAAGGTGCTCTGGGAAGGATTCTCCAGCTCTCAGATGCTTTCACATGAGTAGTAGCCACTTCAAAGGCAATAGGATCTGGTCTTGAGCCCAGGCCATTTGTGAGTTGAATAAGGGGAGAGAGGGCAGGAGAGTACTGCTTTACCCTTCTGGATAATCAACCTACGAAGTCATCCTGACTTCTAATGCCACTGTGTTACCAGTTCTTGGACAGTGGATGGTTCCTTGACCTCTTAAATATGACCCAAGATCTACATGGTTAGATCTACCCCTATTTCTTACCATCTTACCATGGAAGTTCAGGAATAACGATGTGGTCTAGCACCTACCCTTCATGTCAGTCAGGCTCATGCAGAAATTCAACTGGTCTTGCCCCATTCTATGCCCTGATCCTTTAGAGGTGGCTGCATGCCACAGATTTTTAATGTGCCCTCCTGAGGCCCTGTCCATCTACAGAGACAGGGAGCTTGGCATAGCACTGGAGTCACGAGGGGGTAGCCCCTCCTTGCTGATGTGTTCAGCATGCACAAGGCTGTGTTTACAACAATAAGAAGACTGGTGGTAGTTTTGCTGAGCAGACATCTAGGAATCTTGTCCCAATGAACCTTCTTACACAGCTGGGCTACACATGCTCCCCTTAGCACTCAATGCCCCAAAGCTGATACCAGGGGTTTTCTTCTGAGCCTGGTCCACATCGACGTGTCTACCAAGGTCCTGCAGGTAATCTCAGTAGCCTGTTCAGATGTTTAAGGCTCCCCTGTTGCCTAACCCAGGGAGCCTCCCTCTCCTCCTCTTCCCGTTTAAGTTTTATTAGCTGCAGGGAGTGGGCAGACTATCCTGGTCTTTCAGACAATTTAAACTTCCACCAAAGCATTTCAGTGAAGGCAGCCCCACCAATGTCTGTTTGAAGGCTGTATGATGTGCACTCCTTCTATCTATCACCAGCTTCTCTGCTGCCTTCTGAAATAACATCTCTAGCATCAACACAAGGGCAAATGCTTTTTCTCTTGCCTCATGGTAAGTTTTCAGAAATGTGACCTTCATGGTCCTTTGCCTTTTCCATACTATTGAATACCTGTTTGAGTGTCCTCAAGAAACCCAGCCAGGCTAATGGAGGCATTGTTAGTTGGGGACATGGATGACTACAAATGCAGGGCCCCTCGGGCTTTCAATCCAACTCCTTTTTTCCGCCTCAGATACCTGCCACTCACAAAGCATCTCAGTGCTGTACTCCAGCCAGGCTCAAAAGCCTCTCCACCAGAGCTGACACAGCACTCACAGAGAGCACCCTCAATTTTGGTATCCTGTAGTTTCAACAAAGCCCTAAGCTGCGTGTTCCAACATAAGAACTGCACCCTAGCTCCCCTTAGCAGGGCTCTCTCTGCCTTTTCCTCATTTCCCCCTTTCTATCCCCAACTCTAGGGAAAAAATTAGCCTCTTCAGAAATTTAGTATCTTAAGGAGAGAGTTTACCATTTTTTGTGCACTCTATTGCCTCAAGTAGTTCCCTAGGAACCTACAAAATCTCCTGCTTTTGTACTCCCCGTTTGCACTTTCTTCTGTCATGAGCATCTTTCGAAGACCCTATGTCTTTCCTAACCCCTCAAAACCACCTGGCATCACTTCAATGGTATACTCAGCAGAGTTCTCTGGGATCTCCAAAGCAAACATGGCTCTATGAGGACCTGCATCTATTCTATGATACCCATTTTTAACAGTCTCAATGCCATTGCCTTGCAAGTGCCCAGTGGTTCAATTCTATTTCTGAAAGGTTGGTTAGGTCAGGTTGGGGATGGTCTGGAACAGAGGTTCATATACAGAAGCACATTAAAATCAACCATTGCGCTCTTGGAGGATGTGCTGGGGATGCTCCAGTATCGAAGGCCTCCAAGTAGCCACCCCAATGCTTCTTCCCCAAGAGGAGTGATTTTTTTTTCTCTTGCAAGAGCTTCCTTTCACAATATGATGAGAACCCACGGAGTTAGTTTTCGGTAGGCTGGCTTTAGGATGACTTCTGGGCAGTGCTAAGATTCACAGAGTCCTTACCTGATTAAATATTTCATCAAAAGTTGGTCGCTGTTCTGCAGCTTCAGCCCAGCACTGCTTCATCAGCTGGAGACATTCTGGAGGGGCATACTCAGGAGGAACCACTGGTCTGTACACAGGAGGAGGCTTCTTAAGTCTGTCTATGATTTCTGTCCGGAAGTAAGAGGAGAAAGTTGTACAAATCATAGAAAGAGCACCAAGATTTGACAAAGATCATTGAGTTTTAGCAAAGAAAGAGGTTAACCAGGGAAAAAATCACAGGAAGGCCATCTCCTTTGCTTTTTCCTCAAGTGACTTGAATGTAAATTGTTTCTGAGCAAAGGAAGTATTAGTCAATTGAGGAGGGGAGAAGAAAATCAGTTGGGCCAGTAGTATCATTTAGGCACAGCTTTATCCTGCTTTTAGGTTTTAGGTTTTAGATGTGTCCTATCTGATGTCAATTCTAACACTATACCTCCAATGATCTGGCTCCCTTCACCTACCTCCAAATCATCTAAACTTTCCAATCCCCACAGTAGACCCACTTAGCCCTCCCTGAAGTCCCAGGCCCAGCCCAGATGCACGCTGTGAGCCCTGCCTGGCCCCTAGGAAAGAGGATTAAGAACTCCAATAAATAGTTCAAGACCTCATCTAGATCCTCCTAACTGCTTGTCCTTGAACTTCACTTTCAGTGGAACATTTACCATGTATCAGACTATGGGCTAAGGACTTTGAATGCATTCTTTCATTAGATTCTCACTACAAACAGATGAGGTAGGAGCCCTTATTTTTATTTTACAGACGGTGAAAATGAGGAACAGAGAGAAAGTAAATTGTTCAAAGTCACATGGCTAGCTAGGGGTGCCTGGGTGGCTCAGTCGGTTAAGCGTCTGCCTTCGGCTCAGGTCATAATCCCAGGGTCCTGGGATCAAGGCCCGCATCGGGCTCCCTGCTCGGCGGGAAGCCTGCTTCTCCCTCTCCCACTCCTCCTGCGTGTGTTCCCTCTCTCGCTGTCTTTCTCTGTCAAATAAATAAATAAAATCTTAAAAAAAAAAAAACAAAAACAAAACAAAGTCACATGGCTAGCAAGTGACAGAATTTGAATTTGACCCCAGGCAGTCTCAATCTACTACATTGTCCAGCTTCCAAATGCCTCAGACTTCAACTGGGAGTTCCAAAACTCCCTATTCAGACCCAAAAGCCATTAGTGACTGAGAAGTCCAGATCAGGCAGACTGACAAAGAGTGAAAACTCCCTGGAAGTAGGAGAAAATAGTTAGCCTTCAATGTCCTCAGCAACCCACATTAGACCTCAAACTGTTCTCTCTGCTTCCAGCCTAGCCTTCTATTCTTCTTAAATTTATTTTTAAATTTAAATTTACATTTAAATATTTAAATGTAAATATTTAATGTAAATTTAAATAGATAAATCTATTCTTAAAACACGAATCAAAAAAAAAAAAAAACCACACACACACACAAATTTGGCCATGTCACTTTCTTGCTTAAAACCCTTTCACGACTTCTCATAACACACAGGGTAAAATCTAAGCCCTATCTCTTCAGCTCATTTCTTATCCCTAACCCCCTCCCCACAGCCCCAACTCCAACAGGCACCAAACCTTGCTTGCCCCACCAGTGTGCCCTTCCCACCCCTATATTGGCTGTAACACTCCAACAGTGCTGCTTCATACCATAGTAAGTGCCCCCTTGTCTCCATGAAAGAAGGGGAGGTTGTTGCCTCTGACCTCTCAGCTCCTTCTGATATTGCACCTCTGCTCCTTCAACCCACGTTGACCCATACCAGTAATGGTTTCTCCATTGCAGCGCCCTGCTCTCAGTGTAATAGATTCCATGTGAACCAACCCCTTGGAGAGTGACTGCCCTCATCCACTCTCTGGTAAAGGGAGTCCTGATCTTTTTACCAGAACACCACTGAGTTGAATGGGCTACTTCTCCATTTAGGCCCAGCATAATTCATGCCCTTGAGGAGCTTAGAGTTCAATGGAGGAGCTATACAGGGACCAACAATATGTGTTCTAGCAGATATTCCACACAGGTAAGCACAGAGGGGGCACCTGGCCCACACTGAAGAGGTCAGAGAAGGCTTTCCAGAGGAGGTGACAAAAATTGGGTGAGGCAAAGTGGGGAGAAGGTGAGGGCATTCCAAGGACTATGAACAGCTCTCTTGAAGGCACAGAGGTAAGAGAGACCATGGTACTTTCAGTCATGTGGTTTAGCTGGAGTGTAGGGAGTGACAACATAAGCTTAGAGAGGTGGCTAGGGGCAGATTTCAAAGAGCCTTGTATGTCACGTGAGGAATCTGGGCTTCAGTGACAAGTGATGGGGAACAGTTAGGGAGTTCTGAGTAGAGGAGTGATATGGGACTCTGAGTGGGGGCAAAAGATAGCTAAGTATTTTGGGTTTCTTTGTTTTGTTTTGTTTGTATTTTTTATTTTTTTATTTTGAAATAAAGTTAGACTTCCAGAAAAGTTATAAAACTAGTATAATAATTGCCTGTATACCCTTCACTCAGCTTCTTCTAATGTTAATAGCTTATATAACCATAGTACAATGGTTGGTACATTACTATTGGTACATTACTATTACTGTTCTAGTCTTTATTTGAATTTCATCAATTTTATTCCTAATATTCCTTTTCTGTCCCACAATCCAATTCAAGATCCCATATTGCATTTAATTATCGTGTCTCTGTCTCCTTCAGTCTGTGATGTTTCTTCATTCTGTCCCTGTCTTTCATGACTTTTGATAAATATTGGCCAATTATTTTGCAGAATGTCTCTCATTTGGGATGTGTCTGATGTTTTCTCCTGGGTAGATTGTTACGCATTTTTTGGCAAAAATTCCACAAAGGTGACATTGTGCTCTTCTCAGTGCATCATGTCAGGGGGTACATGATGACAGTGTGCTTTGATCACTTGGTTAAGGTGGTGTCTGCAGGATCATCCTCCCCTAGTAAATTTATTATTTTTCCACTTATAATTACTACATATCTAGTGGGTTCATACTCTTAGATTATGCAAATATCCTGTTTCCCCTCAAACTTTTGCCCACTGATTTTACCATTCCTTGATGGATTGTGCCTGATAGGCAATCATTTTGATGAAAAATGAGGATGAAAGCTTATGGCATGTCATAGGGAAAGTATGGAAGGACCTTGCCATCCAGGCGCATCATGAGGGGTACTGAAATACCCGACAGGGAGTGTCTCAAAGTAGAGGAGGCTAAAAAAAAAAAAAAAAAAAAAAAAAAAAGTCCAACATAGGTCCTGTAGGTTCTTGACTAATGTTCCAGTTTGGAAAGGGCCAACTTCTTGGGTTGGGAAACTTCTTCAAAATGCCTAAATCTGTTTGGTTCTAAGTCCCACCTGCACACAACACAGGCTATTTGCAGACTAGCAGGCAGGTAGCACAAACACATAACTGTGTTCACTCTTCTGGCAAATTACAACCGCCTGGGGTAGGCTGATGATCTGGGTCATGGTGGGCCCCTAGTGGCCTTTTTTCACCTCCCGCTTACCTTTGGCAGGCAGATCCATCATGCAGAATGGGGTGCCCCGGACCATCACTTCTTGCATGATGATGGCAAAGCTATAGACGTCTCCTGCAAAAGAACCTAACCTGCTGCCCTTTGGGGCTCTCAATAGTTCAGGGGCCGTCCATAGCAACTCTGAAAAGAAAGCATTGTGTAATGAATGCAGGGAGGATTAACTGACAGTGTTTGCAATGCCCTCAAGGGTTCCAAGGGTGCTGTTTCATTGACTGCTTTATATTTTTATTAGACAGACTGGCATGCTAGTGCCCCCCGCCCGGGGTCCAAATCTATGAATCTAAGAAATTGCACACAGAGAAAGCATACTACTCTCCCCACTCCAGGACCATGAAGGCAGATAGAGCAGAGGTGTGGGGCAGGACAGAGAAGCTCAAAGTAGAAAAACTATCTGGCACTTGCTTTCTTGCTCTCTTGAGCCTGCAAGTAGCAATTGGCAGGCTTCCAGGGAAAGGCAAGTGCACAGCCACTCCGGTTGCCATGGATTTGCTATTTGCTGAGATCTATATGTGTCTGGTAATTTGATTGTGCTGGGTCTCAGGGATTCACAAGTTGCTTTCTCCAGGTCTTCTCTAAGAGGATTAGAGGATCTCCAGGCCTCCTTTATTCCTCACAGAGCAAGAAGATGCAACAATTCCTTCAAGTCAGTTCTACAAATATTTATTGAGGGTCTACTATGTACTGGGCACTACACTAGGTGCAGGGATGGCACCAGAGATGAATTAGACCTTGCCTCTGCCCTTGCAGAGTTCACAGAGCAATGGGCAACACAGACATGTGAACCCCCTAACTGCAATACATGGCAGGGCTATTTAAGTAATATATAAAGAAATACACAGTGGGGCGCCTGGGTGGCTCAGCTGAGCATCTGACTCTTGGTTTCAGCTCAGGTTGTGATCTCAGGGTCATGAGATCAAGCCTCCACCCCCCACCCCCATCAGATTCCGTGCTCAGCGTGGAGTCTGCTTGAGATTCTCTCCCTCTCCCTCTGCCCCTCTCCCCACTCATGTGCCTCTCTCTCTCTCCATCTCTTAAATAAATAAATAAATAAATAAATAAATGACACATTCACACATTAGTAATATAAATGGAGTAGTCAAAAGTGGGAGGGAGCATTTTACATGGAATCATATGAAATTGCCATTTCTGTGGGTAAAAATGGTTGAATAATGACAATTCCATGAGGCTCAAACTAAAAAAAAAAAAAAAAAGGAGAGAGAGAGAGAGAAAACTGAGCTGATCAAATTAATCCAGGAAGGCTTCCTGGAAAAGTTAGATCTTAAAGGATCTTGTTAAAAAGGTTAAGGATGCTGTTTCCTAGAGCTGAGAGGGTAAGGGCTTTGCAGGGAGAAAGAACAGTACGTGCAAAAGAACAAGAAGTAGAAAGGAGCAAATTGCAGATGGGGGTGGTGGTAAGCAGATTAGCTTGGCTGAAGAGAAGGGCTCTGTTAAGGAATAATGAGAAATGAGAAATGGGGTTGATGAACTGGGGGAGGGAGGGTGGCTAGAAGAATGAGGGCAGAAGGTGAGAGGCCCTGAGAGCCAAATGAAGGCATTTGGAGTGAATACAAAAGGCAGTAGGGGTGCAGGAGCTGGAGAGGGATTTAATGAAAGCTGTATTCGTCAGATTAATCTGGCAACCTGCACAAGCTGGATTGAAGGAGAGAGGCTGGAGTCAGGGAGACCAGTTAGGAAGTTATTACAGTAAGAGCCCAAGGCGAGGTGAAAGGGGCCTGAATGGGGGTGGGGGCGGCAGCAGCAGAACAGGGAACCAGATACACAGGAAGGCTATAATGGAGAAGGTAGTAACAGGGCTGGGGATGGACTCAATGTGCTCCTTGGCGGGAAAAGGTTTGGAGTAAACAAGGGGTTGAAGTCCAGAAAGGAAGGCTGGAGAAGAGTCTGCTGAGAGTGGGGGTAGTGGGGGAAAAGTGCTGGCTACCTTTTCATCTTGTTAACTTTGAGGTATTGGGAAGGGAGCCCAGGGTACAAGTTCCTGTGAAGCAGGAAGGAGGATGGAAAGGTCAGAGATTATTTTGGTGTGTGAGTGAAACCCAGGAAAGAGAAACTCACCCTGGAAATTCCTATTTTAAGCCAATCCTGATCAAAATGGTGGAATAGGGAATTCTAGCCTTACCCCCAATCATGTACTCATCTTCCCTCCTTGTCCTCCAGGTGTCCCCAGCCTTTGTCACACACACACACACCCCACTCTCCCGCCCCCATGAAAGTCTCTGATATAGTCACTATAGTGGTTTTGCCTTTATGTCTTCTTGCCTAGGAGGACTTATATTTGCAAAGAACTCCCAAAGAGACTGAATGTTACTTTGGTCAAAGGAATGCATTTCTGACTGTGGGATTTCAGGAATACATTTTTGATATGGTTTGGAAGAGGAGGGCAGGAGGGTTATCTCGCAGCAAGAAAAATGCAGCTGTTTCTTCTGCCATCCTCTTTCCTATACATTTAAAAGCACAAGAAGGGGAAAAAGGACAGAACTCTCCAGTAAAAAGCTGGGTGATTAAATACAATCATTACCGAAGAGTATTTTCAAAGAGCTCTTACATGTATGTTGTTAATGGCTAAAATGAGGCTTTATCTGTGCTATACTTATGTAATTGTAAGTGGACAGTAATGAATACACTTACAACCCACCCCCATTTCCCCATCCCCACTCTAGAGCCAAGTAAGAGCCACTACCTACCATTAGACTTGAACTCTTAGGAAAACTAGAAAAATTACTTTGGCTTGTTTAGCATCTACTGATGCCAGTACTAAGTCTGAGCCTTGCTGTGGTGATAAGAATCAATTGTGGAGAGCCAGTGCGGTGAAGCGCAAAAGAACAGAGAGCTGAAAGTCAAGAGACCGAGGTTCAAAATCTGAGCTTGGTCACTAAGTCGCTCACCTTACAGAACCTCAGCTTCCCCATCTGTAAAACAGACGTTGAGCCAGACGATCTGCAAGAGGCTCGCAGTTGTAAGATTCTATTAGCCCTGTCATCTATGGAGGAAGCAGCAAGTGTCCTTATTTCATTTTACTTCATCCATTCATTGATTCACCAAACATTTATTCTGCCAGGTACAGCTAAAGGCACTGAGCGAGGCAAACATGTTTCTTGCCTTTGCAGAGCTTATAGGTTGAGTTGGGAGAGAAGGCAGCTAATTAAACACGTAATACCAACAAAGTATGGTATTACAACAAAGTTCAAAGCCCTAAGGATCATAAAGAGGGAAACTTAGCTGAGCAGAGGGGGTCATGGAAAGTCTCTTGTTGAATCAGTGGTATTTAAGTTGAGCCCTGAAGAAGGAATAGAATCTAGCCAGACTCAGAGGAGTTTATAACAGAGTGGGAAAGGAAGAGTGTCCCAAGGAATGGGCACAGCGTGTGTAACGGTCTGGGAGTAAGAGAGAGCCTGGGGTCAATAAACAACTGGAAGGAGTTCAGCACTGCTAGAGCCCAGAGATGGAGGGCGAGTTGATTAAGCACGAGAGGTCCACAAGGCCCAAACCACACAGGGCTCATAAGCCATGTAAAAGAATTTGAACTTTATCCTAAGAGCAATGGGAAGCCATTCAGTGCATTTTGGCACAGCTCTAACATGATCAGATTTGCAGTTGAGAGAACTCCCTCTGGCTGCGGTGTGTGAAGAATGGATTGTGATCCAGACTGCCATTGCAATTTGGAGAGTGAAATGAAACAGTAAGAAGGAGAGACAGAGAAAGACACAGACAGGGCACACACACACACACACACACACACACGCACGCACACACACGCACTTCCCCCCACCCCCCATCCTTTCCCCACTCTAAGACCAGAGTTTCTTAAGTTTGCAAGTTGCCAACCTGTGAATTAAGTGGAACTCTGGGAAGTTGGGCATTGTGTTTTATCTTTTGTAGATGACTCATCTTGACAGGAAGCTAAGTACTTGCCAATCTGCAGCTGCTGTCCCCAACATCCTAGCCATAATACCAGGCAACTACTCCAAGCTTTCAAATTGGAATTAGCCAAACAATAACCATAAGACTAAGTTGGCAACAAGAACAGGTCCACAGAAAGAGAGAGAGGGAGAAAAGAGAGAGAGAAAGAGAGAATGGTTTTTATTGTGATTACCGGGAGCTTCACATCCTCCAAAGCATGGATAGGCAGAGAAACGAAAATGTTATTATAAGTTGTAATTTCGCTGCATATAGGGGCCAGTCTTCAAAAGACCTGAATTGAATTTCTGGAACTGCTGCTAAGTAGCTGTAGGACTTGGGAAAAATCTTGAGCCTCACTTATCTCATCTGTAAAATGAGAGAGTTGGACTAGATGCCTCCCCAACATTCAACCCATCCCTGCGCACCATACTGATGCTGCCACTGATGGCTGGGCGGTCTTGTCTGTATCTGTGCACGTGTTTCTCTGTGTCTTTCAGTCTTTGTTTCTCTCACGTCGGCAGTTTTAAAACTTACACTGCCAAAGATTCTTTTAAGAATATATGTCGTAATTTCGATCTGTCCCTCTGTCTGTCTTTTTTGGGTTGTCTGGTTCTCTGTGTTTTTGTGTCACTCTTTTTTCTTCACCCTGGCAATGCTGGTTAAATTTTTTTTTTAAAGATTTTATTTATTTATTCGTGAGAGACAGAGCGAGAGAGAAAGGCAGAGGGAGAAGCAGGCTTCCCGCAGAGCAGGGAGCCTGATGTGGGACTCGATCCCAGGACCCTGAGATCATGACCTGAGCCGAAGGCAGATGTTTAACCATCTGAGCCACCCAGGCGCCCTGCTGGTTAAATTTTTTAATGCCCAAATTTCCTCTATGTATTTAACTCTACTCATTCTCTCTCCTTCTTACTCTTTCTTTTTTTCCTCTCTTCTGTCAACTCATTTCCTCCTATTTCTCACTCACCCACTCCCAATTCCCCATCTCAGATTTCTCCCATTTCTTGGATCTGTTACGACCCCTACAGGCATTGTTTGGTGCTGTCACTAGGGCACTTAATAGAAGACAGAAAACACCAAATGCGCTTTACAGGCCTGCCTACTTATTTACTAGAAGGACACAGTTCTGTCTGAAGCCATCCCGCGCAACCCATAGAGTATTTACTTGCTGGGATCCCCCTCCTTGCTTCTTTCTCTCTGACGGAGACAGTGAGGGTAGGCTCTAGGGACATCCCATTCCAGAATGGGCTTTGTGGGGGTCCAGCTACCAAATTACCTTCCATTCAATCTGACGGTATTTATTGAGCACCTACTGTGTGCCTATCGCTCAGCAAGTTCCTCCAGAGACTCCTGGGGTCTCCAAACAATACAGCCTAATCCTGCCACAGCAGGAACTCAACATTATTGCACCAGCTTTGTTCTGAAGCGTAGGCTGTGCTGAGATTACAGCCTGCAGACTTCATTCAACTCCTTTGGCTTGGAAATGAGGCTGAATTTTCAACAAAAGTGGGGAGTTGAATCAGCCTGAGGCTTTAATTCAGTGCATATTCTCATTTGAATTTTGGAGTTACCTTGTGTGCATCAGAAGGGTATAAATACATTGCTTACCTTCTGCAGAAGGTTCCTCTTGGGAGAGTCTTAGCGTTTCCAAGATGTCATTAAAGCCATAATCTGTCACTTTTAGTACAAAACGCCCATCTACCACACAGTTCCGAGATTTCAACCTCCCATGAGCAAACTCTCTGTGGTGTAAGTACTTCATGCCCTGCAGATGATACAAACAGGATTTATTTAGTAACTTATTTAACTATTTTGTGCTTTTAGAGCCAGTTTCTGAGCTTGTTAATGGCATGAGCTATTATGGTCCAGAATTCAGTCTCTTTTTTCTTATATGCAGGCAAAGCAAAACTTTGACAAGAATTACTTCCAGGTCCCTTCCAGCTCTAAAATTTTATGCTTTTGATGAAGAATTGTATCTTGTGTGTATGGAGAATTGTATGCTATTGGGAGATTTATTAACATTTCAAACATAGGATGGATCCATACATATATAATTTCCAAGAATTGGAAGATTCTGATTTTCTCCCAAAAAGGTCTAACTCAACTTTCATCCACTGTTGGCAGGAATGGAAATTGGTACATCCTTTTTGGTGGGCAATTTGGCAGTAGATATCAAAATTGAAAGCATGCATACCCTGTGACCTAGGGATTCTGCTTCTCCTCTAAAGAAATGCTTGTACATCTGCACAAGGAGACATACACAAGAATGCTCAAAGCAGCTCCGCTTTATAATATTATATAATTAAAAATACAATAAATACCTGTCAAGAAGGGACTGTCCAAATTTTGGTACATCCAAACTATGGAATATTCTGCAGCAGTTAAAAATAATAAAATAGATCTGTATATACTAACATGGAATCATCTTTAAGCCATAAAGTAAGTGAAAAATAGAAAGGTGCAAAACTACATAACAGTATGTATTTTAAAAAACAAACAAAATCTAGAATGTATGTAAACACACATGAAATGAATTGCAAGGTTAATCACCAAATTGTCAGCAGTGATTAACTCTGGGGGAGGATATGAAAGAGGGTTGAGTAAATGTCAATATTTTTCCCATATATACTTATATCTTTTGATTTTTAAATTTAATTTAATACATTATTTTTGTAATTAAAAAGAAGAAAGCTGAATACTGTTGATCTTTGCAGCTTGTTTGGCAACTTTATATGACATTCAAATGTGATCTATGAGGACTCTATCAGATGGGTTTACTCATTCACATATAAATAAAATTCATGTTCTGGTGCAATCATCTCAGAACTTTTTATGCTGAGCCTTTTTAAGTATCTGGCTCTATTTTGCACCCTGACACCCCTTTGTATTTGTATGCTTTACATCTTGTGCTCTCAGAAAGTCTGCACTCCCCAGTACTTCCAAGACGAGTCTGCAGTGGGTGAGATTTCCCCCAGGGGTTGTCTAATGTTTGGGTTTCATTCATCATGAGCCTGAGAGGTCTGTCATTTAGAAGCTTCTCCCTTAACTCATGGGACCTTGCTTACAGGTTGAGTGGAAAGAGTACTAGAATTGAAATCAGGAGATTTGAATTCTATCATCAGCTCTGCCACTTAATAGTTGGCTGATAAATATTTATTGAGCACTTACTATGTATGGCAGACACTATATAACAAAGTGTACTTCATTTAGCTTCTCTGAGCCTCTGTAAAAGGAGGCTAATCATACTTATTTTATGGAGAATTGGAATGAGATAATGTCTATAAAGCTACCTTGAAAAGGGTTAGGCCACACTATAAAGATCAAGACTGTGGTCAATATGCAAGAAGCTCAACAAGTCATTGCTTAACCAGTTCAGTCCCATAAAAATGCACATAGACACAATTTGCATATTATTTCCAGGAGTTCATGGACTCCACTAAAGCCCATCTATAGACGCATCCATGAACCCCCTTGACTTTCAATAGTCCCTGCCTCAGAGAATGAAAGTGCTGCCTGATAGACCCTATGATCTTTTGGCTTTCTGGTCATGCTGAGTTACATATCTACACTTATGCTGTGCAAAGACCTATCACCTAGTTCTAGACTGAACCACCTTTTAGAAGGTGAAAACCAGGATTTGAGGTTAAGCAGCACCAAAAGGTCTGGGAATGAATACTTTCCCACATCCAGAAAGCAGAGAAATGGGATGGAAGAAAGGGTTGCTTAAGGCAAAGAGTGCTCAATGGCAACAGAAAGCAAGGACAAATCTGGCCCTCAAATTGGGGGAAGGGGTGGGTCAAGTAAGTCCCTTTTATATCAGTACCTTAATAACAGATATGGACAAAGGGACTATGAGAAGGGGTGGGGGCAGACCTTGGGAAGGAAGGTAGAAGAATGAGATCATCACAATGATCCAAGGAAAATAAAATATCCCAAAACATTTAAATTCTAATCTATAGGGAAAATCCAAGATTTCCTCAGTCTTTCCATTAACCTTGATGAGATCGAGCAGAAGTGACGATTTAAACATCCAGTCAAGTTTCACATCCTGATTTGTCAATATGTCTTCTAGGCTCCTTCTGGAACAGAATTCTGTCACAATGGCAAACATCCCTGAATCATAGAAGAAACCCAATAAAGGGTTAATATTCTCATGACGCAGTTCCTTCATCTGGAAACAGAGGGAGAGAGGAAAGTCACAACTGTCCTGTCACAATTGGGGACCAGAGTTGAGGGCACATACCCTTCTCTTCATCCTTCCTATGACTGCTTACTGTGAAAAGCTGAATCTTGGCCCACATGATCTCCAGTCCCTAATGTTAGTCCTGTGATTGTTATGTTATATGGCAAAAGGGAGATTATGCAGGTAGGCCTAATCTGATTACATGAGCCTTTAAATCAGAAGAGGAGGGAAGAGAGGAAGTCAGAGAGATTCAAAGTGTGAGGACTTAACACTCCGTTGTTGGCTTTGAAGAGAGAGGAAGGAGGCTACAAGCCAAGGACTGTGGGGAGCCTCCAGAAGCTGGGAACAGCTCTCAGCTAACAACCAGCAAGGAAATGAGGACTTCAGTCCTATAGCTGAACAGAACTAAATTCTGCTGACAACCTGACTGTGCCTAGAAGTGATTTTCCCCCAGAGACTCCAAATAAGAGCCCCAAGTGACTGACACCTTTACTTCATCCTTATGTGACAGTAAGTGGAGCACCCAGCTGATCCCACTTAGACTTCTGATCTACAGAAAAATGAGATAATAAATGGGTGTTGTTTTAAGCCACTATGTTTGTGCTATTTTGGTATGGTGATAAAGGTTCTACTCACCAATTCCACTGTGTCTGTTGGGGGAAGGGGTTCCCCACATAACCAAACAGTTTTCCAACACCAGCTGGGTGTCCTATAATGCAACTCAATTCTGACACTATCTACCTGGAGATCGCATCAGAGTCCACAGGTTAAGGGTTCAGTCCTACAAGATTGCCTCCCCCCATACACACTTCAGACACTAGTCACAAGCCCAAGTCACCTGGGCATTTACAAACCAGCTATAGATTGGAGGTTCTAACACCCCTCACCTTGGGTTCAATTAATTTGTTAGAGTGGCTCACAAAACTCTTAGAAACATTGTACTTACTAGATGACCAGTTTATTATCAAAGGATATAACTCAGGAACGGCCAGATGGAAGAGACGCATAGGACAAGGTATGGGGGAAAGGTGTGGAGCTTACATGCCCTCTCAGAACGCATGCCACTCTCCCCAAATCTCCACATGTTCACCAGCCTAGAAGCTCTCCAAACTCTATCCTTTGAAGTTTTTATGAAGGCTTCATTACATAGACATGATTGATTAAATCATTGGTCATCCATGATTGATTCAACCTTCAGCCCCTCTCCCCTCCCCAGTAGTCAGTGGTGGGTGGGACTGAAAAGCTCCAACCTTCTAATCAAGTGATTGGTTCCCAGACAACCAGCTCCCATCCTTAGGTATGATCCAAAAATCTCACTAACATAACAAAAGACACCTTTATCACCCTCCTCACTTAGGAAATTCCAAGGGTTTTAGGAGCTCTGTGCTAGAAATATGGATGAAGACCAAATATATATTTTTTACTATAAATCACAATATCATAGCCAGTGATAGAAAATTAATGCAATGGTCAAAGAGGGAGATTTTAGAGAGAGATCTCTCTTGGTATATTAAGTGAATGCTCGGGCTGTGGCCTTCTCCCTGATTCTTTGGGGACTCTAGAATGGAGCTTGGGGAGCCAGGAAGACTAAAGAAGTTTCATACTATGAAAGGTGGAATAGATTTTCTATTTGTGAATATTTATCTATTAAAATAAATAGCCTACATAAACATCAGGCCAAAATCTTCAAAATCTGTTTCAGAAGAAACATCTAGAATTTTGACTACATTTTCCCTTTGCATCATTAATTTTTTCACTAATGCAAGAATCATTTAGTGTGTGCCCACAATGTCCAAGGAACTGGACTGTATGCTAGAGATGCAGAGTTAAACAAAATGAAATCACTGTCCTAAAAGAGCTCATATTCAAATTGGGGGTGATAGACAAATAAGCTGACAGCTGTATTTTACTGTGAAATGTATTCTTATGGAAGGGAGGATGGCATGCTGGGGGAGCTCAGATATTTATTCAGCTTGAAGGATCAGAGAAGGCTTCCCTGAAGAGGTAATGTCTTGACTGTCATGGACAAGTTAAGAGTTGACCAGGTGAAGGTTACAGGGTGGGAGTGGCTGAGAGGGAAAGCATGTTATGTTGAGGAAATTGCAACAGGTGGCCAGAACACAGTACAGGGAAGGAAGATGAGACACAAGGCTGGAGAGATAGACAGGAACCACATCCCAAGCATCTCTGAGAACCTTGCTATGGTATTTGAAATTTATATTATGGGCATTCAATAACAGCTACCTATTATTCTTACTATTTAATAGGGGATGAGAGGGAAAAGGGCTCCATGATCACTTCCAGATTTCTACTGGTATTCCTAGGTAGACAGCAGTGCCACACACCAATATAAGGAATTCAGGGATGGTGCAGTAATGGATATGTTGGTGTCCCACCCATATCACCTTTACTGTGCATTCCCCAGCCACTGTGAATGTTGGCTGATAACTCACAGCTGTCCCATTCTTGGGAAAATTGTCCTAGAGCCCAAACCAAATGGAAGCCAACTAACTTTAAAGGTTAGGTCCCTCCCACAGACCTTAGCCAATGACTGACTGCCTGGGGTTGGTACAAAAGTCTAACTCCCTAGCCTCAAGCTGGGACTCATGGTATAACTTGCACTCTAGCATTTCTCCCATGACATCATACTGAAGCTAGTCTCCAGCAGAGATCATATACTTGCTGAGCTATTACTTCTGCCCTATCCTTCTTCCCTCACTCCCTTTCTCTTGGAGCATTCTCTCAACGAGTAATTTGAATAAGAAACTCCATCTCAGGCTCAGCTTTTAGAGAATCTGACCCAAGACAGATGGGAAAACAAAATTTTGGTGGTGGGGAAGGCTGATTAATTCAGTTTGGGACATCTTAAGAATGAGGTGCCTGTGAGACATTAAGGTGGAACTATTCCAAAGACAGTTGGATATTCAGGGTTTGGGGCTCAGGAAAGAAGTCTGATCTGGATAAATAAACTTGGGAACTGTAAGCATGCAAAGCATGGTACATGAAATTAATGGGAGTAGATGAGATAGCCCAAAGAAAACATACAGAATAAAAAGAGAAGAGGGAAATATCAAAATTAAAAAATGGAAAAGAAAGAACATCCTGAATAGACTTAGAAATAAGGCCAAGAAAGTGGAGAAAAGACTATTTAGAACAATATTAAGAACATCACAGGAAGAGTTTCAGGAAATTGAGGTAAATGCCAGAAAGAATTTCAGGAAAATGTTATAAATACCAGAGAAGTCAGATGAAGATGAAGACAGAAAAATATCTGATGAATTTGACCAGTAATAAATCATTAATTATAGAAACTTAACCTATAAATATGTTTACACAGATATACAAAGATATACACACATATATATTTCATGTGGAAAATAAAGGAAAGGATTAAATCACAAACTATTCTATTTTGAGTGGGACAGTATGGTGGGACATTTATTGAGATGGAATACACTGGCTTAGAATATGAACCTACTTCTCCAACAGGGTGATCCAAGCTGAGGTTAAATTATCCCTGGTGCGAATGGCAGCTATTGACCATTAAAGCTGCCTTTTAAGCATAAAAGCCTGCCACCCATTACAAGCCACTTAGTCCAATGCAGCTTAAACCAGCTAAGGCGGACATGGAAATTCAGCCCACACATAGCAAAGTGGGCCCTTACTATTAAGGTTTTATTGTGCCATCTCTTATGAACCAAGCAGCCAAAACTATGGGATTCTAAACCTCTTTTGGAAGACAGAATACAAAGTGGTTATGTCTGTTAGCTATTCAACACAAATCTATTTCCTTTCTTATTGGGAAAACAACTAGTCCACATTTTACAGCCTCCCTTGGAGCTAAGTGTAGCCATATGACTGAATTTTAAGCAGTGAAATGTAAGAGGAAGTAATACATGCCATGTCTAGGTTAAGGCTTTTAAGGAGTAAATATATGCATTTCATGTTATTTTTCACTTGTATAGATGAATGCAGATGATGACAGGGTCCTAGGAGATGGCAGGGCCATAAAATGGTTATATCCTGGGTCCCTGAATCCGTATATTGGAAGGAAGTCACCTGCCAACAAAGAACACCTACCTTGTACTATTATTTGGATGAGAACTAAACTTCTGCTGTGTTTGAGACATTAAATATTTGGGAGTCTATTTGTTACAGAATCTAGCTTAACATTAGTAGCCCTAGCATGGAGAAAGTTCAGGCCCAGGTTTTCCCTAGATCGTTACAGTCATATGTCCTCAGCTACAACCAATAGATAAGAGCCCATATAGGAACCAGGTAGATACCTACATGCTGTCATGTCCTACTGATATTTTGGACAACCTCGGGAAAAAGAGAATGTCTGGAACACCTTTTTTAGCAAGAAGGTCATCTGAACATTTACTGGATAGGCATGTACTTTAATCCTTCAATAATAGGCCCCTAAGTGGTTATCATCAAATGTTCAAGAGTTAAATTGTCCTGTCTCCCAAAATGTTCGTTAGTACTGCATCTGACGTGAAACCTTTAAGCATACAATCACCAGAGAAACCTGCTCCTGAGTCAAGCATTAGCTTAAGTTATCTTAAAGATGCCTTTAACTGCTTGACAATGTTTCTGGGACATTGTAACATCAGAATAATTCCTACTTGCACTGCAGCTGCAATACTATCCTAGTGTTAGGTATGGACCCTTATGAAAATTTAATTCTCCACATCAGTGCCTGTCATTGCTATATCAGCCGTTGGTACCTACTTTGGCAGTAAGATTTTCTACCTCCATGGACTAAATGGCTGCTATGTCTTCTTCCTCTATTTCATTTTGTTTTGTTTCATTGTAGAGAGCTGTTGTTCAAGACCTCCTACCCTTGTATCAGTCTATTCACTCTTTACCACCAGAGGTCAATGGTCATATAGTAGATATTAACCAGGTACTAGTGGAAGATTCCCGATGCTATGTTTCCTGCCAGTAACACTTCATTAATTTAACAAACATGTATTGAGTACCTTACTATATGTTAGGCCCTGAGGTAAGGGTTAGCGACAAATGGGTGAACAAAATATTATACGGTCCCTGACTTCTTAATTAAATAATTACATAAAGAAATATAAACTTGCAGGGCACCTGGGTGGCTCAGTGGGTTAAGCGCCTGCCTTCAGCTCAGGTCATGATCCCGGGATTCTGGGATCGAGCCCTGCATCAGGCTCCTTGCTCAGCAGGGAGCCTGCTTCTCCTTCTCCCTCTGCCTGCTGCTCCCCCTGCTTGTGCTTGCACTCTCCCTCTCTGTCAAATAAATAAATAAAATCTTTAATAAAAAAAAAGAAATGTAAACTTGCAACTCTGACAAGTCCTATAAAGGAGAGATACATAATCTAAGTATGTATAACTGGGGCTTTGACCAATCAGAGAGGTTGAGGGAGGGTTCCTGGTAAGTGACAATTGAGCTGGGAGCTAAAAGATAAGTGGAATTAACCAGGCAAAGAAGGGAGAGGAAAGTATTCCAGAGATTGGAATAGCATGTGAAAAGGCTCTGTGCTAGGAGCATATCACAATCCAAGGACTGAAAAAAAGCCAGTGTGGCTGATGCAGAGAGGGTAAGGGAAATATTGTGGTATGAGATAAGGCTGAAGAGGCAGGGCAGGGTCACACCATGGAGGATCTAATAGACCATTTTAAGTAGCTTTTTCTTGATATTAACAGCAATTAGAGGCACTTCTATACCATGTAGGATATAGTAAGTCATGGCAGACTACCATTCCCAATACCACAACATTAGAAAGCCAGATAAATTGCAAAAATATCATATTTTAAAAGATGACAAAGATATGTATAAACAAAACAAAACAAAAAAGGACCTGAAATTAAGAGGGGCAGGAGCCTTTCTGAGATAAGCAGATTGTTGCCAGCCATTTTCTTCCCTGGGGACATTTGCTAATCCTTGGAAAAGCTGAAGATCAGGTTTAGCCTAGCAGAAGGGCTTTGCTGGGAAAAAGAGAAAATCAGCAAAATAGACCAAAACCCCCACAACATATGGACCAATATTTTTTAAACCATGAAGACAGTGGAGAGTGACCAAACACACAAATGGAGGTAAAAGTAAACCTGAAAAACACACTAAAATTGGTAGAATTTGCGTTTTTTGTTTTTGTTTTGTGAGACTGTATTCCCCAAACTGGACATGACTTGAAGGTAGAAACTGTATCATTCATAATGTTCAGCAATCAACCAAAAAGCCTTAGATATGCAAAGAAACAGGAAAATGTGACCTATACTCAAAAAAATAAAAGCAGTCAGTAAAAATCAGCCCTGAGATGATATAGATGTTGCAACCAACAGAAAAGAACTTTAAAGCAGATATTCCAAATATATTTGAGGACTTAAAAGACAATATATGCAAAATGAATATACAGATAGGGAATATCAGCAGAGACACAGAAACTATAAATATGAATCAAATGGAAATTCTATAGCTAGAAAATATAAAATTCACTAGATTGGCTTAGGAAATGACAGAAAAGTCAATGAACTTGAAAGAGCAATAAAAAATACAATAATCTGAACAACAGAGAGAAAAAAGATTGGGGATAAAATGAGTAGAGTCTCAGGGATCTGTGGGACAATATCAAGCAGTCTAGCACATACAAAACTTCAGTTTCAGAAGGATACAAGAGAGAATGGAAAAGAAAAAAATATAAGAAACGGTGGCCCTAAACTTCTTGAATTTGTTGAAAGACGTCAATTTAAATATTGAAGAAACTGCACTGAACCCCAAACAGAAGAAACACAAACAACTTAGGAACATAATACTCAAACTCCTGCCATTTGAAAATCAACTTAAATATCCAAGAAGTTCAGTGAACCCCAAACAGATTAAATGCAAAGAAAGCTACACCTAGACACATCATAGTCAGACACCTGAAATCTAAAGATGAACTTCTGAAGACAGAGAATATATTTAAAAAACTCCTCATGATTAAAAAATTTTTCACAGAAAATCAGAAACAGGGACATGTGTGAAAAACCCTTCAGGTAACATCAAACCCAATAGTAAAACATTAAATCATTTTCCTCTTGAGTCAAGAGCAAGGCAAAGATGTCTTTCTTCACCAATTCTACTCAATATAATGTGAAAGCATCAAAACACTGATGAGAAAAATTAAAGAAAACTTAAATGAAGATCTATACCACATTAATGGACTAGAAGATTCAATATTGTTAAGATGTCCATTGTTGCTAAGTTGGTTTATAAATTCATACAATTATTATCAAAAGTTCCTGAAGCCTTTGCTTAAGTAAAAGAAGCTAATTCTAGAATTTATTGAAAATTAAAATGAATGACGCTATCCAAAACAATCTTGAAAAATAACAAGTTGGAGGAGTTTACACCACTTGACTTTAAGACTTACTCTAGAGTTATGATAATTAAGCAGTGTGATATTGGCAGTAGAGTACATTAATGAGTTTGTGAAACATAGTAGTGTCCAAAAATATACCTACATATATATAGTCATTTGATTTTTACCAAACTGAGAAGCTAACTCAGTGGAGAAAGGAAAGCTTTTTTTAAGCAGTTGCTGTAGGAACACTGGATATCTCTATGGAAAAACAGTGAACCTTGTTCACTATCTCAGCCCATACACAAAAAGTAATTCAAGATGGGTCATAGTCCTAAATCTAGAATCTTGGAATAGGCAAGGATTTATGGGCAATAAAATGAAATAAAAATAAAATAAAATAATAGATTGACCTTCTTCAAAATTAAAAATTTTGCTCATCAAGAGATACCACTAAGAAAATAAACAAGCCACAGACTGAGGAAAAATATTATAAAACATGTATCTGACCAAAGGTTTATATCCAGGATACATGAAGAATGTCTACAGTTCAAAAATTAAAAGACAAAAAACACCCCAGTTTTTTATTAAATGGCAAAAATCTGAATGGGCAATTCACAAAAGAAGATACACAAATAAGTTATAAACATATGAAAAGGTGCTCAACAACTTTAGCCATCAAGAAAATGCAAATTAAAACCACAATAAGATACCATTTCACACACACCGGAAAGGCAAATATCAAAAAGATGCTGCTGAGAATTTAGAACAAATGGAACATCCATACATTTCTGATAGTAGTGTAAAATGTTATAACCAATTAGAAGAACTGTTTGGATGTTTTATATAAAGTTACACTTGTATCTGTTCTATGACTCATTTAGTCTATTCTTTTTTTTTTTTTAAGATTTTATTTTCTTAACTGATCTCTACACCCAACATGGGGCTCGAGTTCACAATCCTGAGACCAAGAGTTGCATGCTCTACCGACTGAGCCAGCTAGGTACCCTTCAGTTAGTCCACTCTTTAAGTATTTACACAAGAGAAACGAAAATATATGTTCACAAAAAAACATTAAAAAATTTATAGTTGCCTATTAAAAGATACTCAACATCACTAATTATCAGAGAAGAGCAAATCAAAACCACAGTGAGATACCATGTCACACCCCCTAGGGTGGCTACTATCAAAAAAATTTTTTAAAAATGAAAATAAGCACTAGCAAAGATATGGAGAAATTAAAAGCCTTGTGTACTATTGATAGGATTGTAATTAAATGGTGTAACCACTGTGGGAAACTGTATGATGATTCCTCAAAAAATTAAAAAATAGAGCTACCATATGATACAGTAATCCCAGTTCTGGGTATATACCCAATGAATTAAAAACAGAGTCTCAGAGAGATATCTGCAAACCCATATTCACAGGAGCACTATTCACAGTAGCCAAGCAGGGGAAGCAACCAAAATGTCCATCAAGAAATGAGTGAATAGCATACAATGGAATATTGATCAGCCCTAAGAAGGAAGGAAATCCAGTCACACGTTACCACAAGGATGAACCTTGAAGACATTATGCTACATGAAATAAGTCAGTCACAAAAACACCAATGCTGTATGATTCTACTTATATAAGTTGTCTAGAGCAGTCACATTCACAGAAACAGAAAGTAGAATGGTGTTAGTAGGAATTGGAGGGAGGGGAAAAAGAAAGTTATTGCTTAATGGAGACAGAGTTTCAGATTTGCAAGATAAAAAAGTTCTGGAGATCTGTTTACAACAATATGATTATACTTAACAGAACTGAACTGTATATTTAAAGATAGTTAAGGAGGGCACTTGTTGTGATGAGCACTGGGTATTGTATGTAAGTGATGAATCACTAAATTCTATACCTGGAGTTAAAGTTGATTCTTTGAAGAAAAAAAAAAAGTTAAAACGCTAATTTTGTGTTTTTTCACAACTAAATAAAGATTATAGTTGCCTTATTCATTACACCAAAAAACTAGATACTAGCCAGATGTTCATCAGCAGGAGAATGATAAACAAATTGTGATATATTTATAAAGTGAAATACTACTCAGTGATTTTAAAAAATGAACTAGTGTTACATTCAAAAACATGAATTAACTTTAAAAAGTACTATGTTGAGAGAGAAAAGCCAGACACGTAAGAGTACATATTGCATTATTTTATTTATATGAAATCTAAGAATGGAAAAAAATACTAATTTATGATGACAGAAATCAGAACAGTAGTTGCCTCTGGGCTAGGGGCAATGACTGAGAAGGGAAATGGAACTTTCTAGGATGATGGACAGATTCTATATTTTGTTTTGGGGAGTGGTTACAGAGATGTATGCAATTGTCAAAATTCATTGAATAGAACATCTAATTAAACCTGAATAAAAAATCTATTTTAAAAACACAATGATACTACGTAAAATAAGCCAGTCACAAAAAAAGACAAAGGCTGTATGATTCTACTCATAGGAGATAGCTAAAGTAGTCAAATTCACAGAAACAGAAAACAGAATGGTGGTTATAAGGAGTTGGAGGGGGGTGGGTAAGGGGAGTTGTTTAATGGATACAGATTTCAGTTTTGCAATATGAAAGAGTTGTGACAATGTGTTGCAAAAATAATGTAAATATACTCAACACTACTGAATTGTATACTTAGAAATGGTAAATTTTGTTATGTTTTTATCATAATTAAAAATAAAAATTTAAGGGGTGCCTAGGTGGCTCAGTTGGTTAAGTAAGTGTCCAACTCTTGATTTTGGCTCAGGTCATGATCTCAGGGTTGGGAGATCCAGCCCTGTGTTGGGCTCTGCACTGAGCGTGGAGCCTGCTTGGAATTCTCTCCCTCTTCCTCTGCCCCTCCACCCCCACCCCTGCTGGTGTGCTCTCTCTCTCTCTAAAAATAAAAATATAAAAAAATAAAAATTAAAAATTAAGAAAAAAACCAGTGAGGGGGTACCTGGATGGCTCAGTTGGTAGAGCATGCAACTCTTTTTTCTTTTTTTTTTATTATGTTACGTTAGTCACCATACATTACATCATTAGTTTTTGATGTAGTGTTCCATGATTCATTGTTTGCATGTAACACCCAGTGTTCCATGCAGTACATGCCCTCCTTAATACCCATCACCAGGCTAACCCATCCCCCGACCCCCCTTCCCTTCTAAAACCCTTTGTTTCTCAGAGTCCATAGTCTCTCATGGTTCATCTCCCCCTCTGATTCCTCCCTCTTCATTTTTCCCTTCCTACTATTTTTTTTAACCTATTAATGTATTATTTGTTTCAGAGGTACAGGTCTGTGATTCATCAGTCTTAAACAATCCACAGTAGAGCATGCAACTCTTGATCTCAGAGTCGTGAATTCAAGCCCCACCTTGAGCACAGAGATTACTTAATAAAAAAAATTGTTTTAAAAACCAACGAGATACCCCTATAAACCCACTAGAATGGCTAAAACTATAAAGGCTGACAGTATCAAATATTGCTGATGATGTAGAGCAAAGGGAACTCTCATAACTTGCATGCAGGAAATTAAAATGGGAAAAGGTTTGATAGCGTCTTATAAACTTAAATGTACACTATACTTTAACATAAAAATTCCACTCCTAAGTGTTTAACCAAAAGAAATTAAAATATGTGTCCATAAAAAGACTTGTGATTAACATAACATAATAAAATAAAAATAAATAAATAAATAAATAAAAGAGAGACTTGTAAAAAGCATATTCCTAGCAGCTTTATTGGAATCAGCCCAAATGTCCATCAACAGGAAAATACATAATTAAATTGTGCTGTATTCATATGATTGAATACTATTTGTCAATGAAAAGAACAAGCTATTTATACACACAAAATAACACGGATTAATATCAGTTGGGGTGTTGTATGATGCCACTTCTATGAGGTTATAGAAGAAGCAAAATTAATGTAAGATAGGAAAAACCCTGGAACAGTGTTTCCCTCTTTGTGGGAGGCACAAATTTACTGAAGAACACAAAGGAACTTTCTGGAAAGAAAGAAATGTTTCATATCAGGGTCAGCAATCTTTTTCTGTAAAGGTACATATAATAAATATTTTATGCTTTGCAGCTCGCATACTGTTTCTGTTGCATAATCTTTGTTTTCCTTTATTTGTTGTTGTTTTTACAGTCATTTAAAAATGAAAAAACATTTTTAGCTTCCAGGCTGTGAAAAACAGGCCATGGCCAGATTTGGCCCATGGGCCATAATTTGCTGACCCCTATTCCATATCATGATAATGTCTAAACTATGTGGGCATATCCCTTTATCAAAATGATAGATCTATAATATGGGCATTTCAGTGTGTACAATTGTACCTCAAAAATAGAGGACTGCAAAATAATAACAATAGCAATAATAACCAAGTTAGAGATGAAATAATAATGGTAGAATGTTGATAAATTTTGAAGCTGGGTGATGGGCATACAGTGTTTGGTTATATTATTCTGTTTCTTTTGTATATGTTTGCTATTTTCCACAATAAAAGTTTTTAAAAAGAGAAGAAAGACTTCCAGGATGTAGCTGAAGCAGTATTTAGAAGGAATGTTCTAGCTTTAAGTGACTATATTAGAAAATAAGGAAGATTTCCAGTTTAAAAAATTAAAAAGAGCAACGAATTAAAAACATAGAAAGTAGGGGCGCCTGGGTGGCTCAATAAGTTAAGTGTCTGCCTTCAGCTCAGGTCATGATCCTGGGGTCCTGGGATGGAGCCCCATGTGTTGGGCACCTTGCTCAGCAGGGAGTCTGCCTTTCCCTCTCCCTCTGCCCCTCCCCCCACTCATGCTCTTGCTTGCTCTCTCTCTCTCAAATGAATAAATAAAAAATCCTTTTAAAAAACCACAGAAAGTAGAATGAAGGAAATAGTAAGAATATATAAAAAGCACACATACACTAAAGAAAAATCAACAAAACCAAAAGTTGATCTTTGGAAAAGATTTTAAAAATCCATAGTCCTCTAGCAAAACTGATCAAGAAAGCGAAAACACAAATTATCAATATCAAGAATGAAAAGGGGGCATCACTATAGATCCTAAGGCTACTTAGAAGATTGCATGAGCTTATTAGGTACATCTTTGTGCCAGTGAGTTTCACAGCATATATGAAATGGACAATCTTCTTTTAAGCCATAACTTACCAAAAGTGGTACAAAAGGAAGTAAAAGGTTTGAATAGTCCACTATCTATTCCAGAAATTGAATCTGTAATTTAAAATCTCCACACAAAGAAATGAGCAATAGGAATCTATTTAAAGAGATTTAGGTAGAAAACTGACAAGATCAGATTCTATTTTGAAAAGACCACTTTGCAAAGTGGAGAAAAGATTGAGAGTGATAAAAGTAGATGTGGAAAGAGTAGTTAAAAGACAATTGCCAGTGGTTGTCAGGCACTAGGGAGAGGGAGGTATGAGTAAGTGGAGCACAGAGGATTTTTAGGGCATTGAAACTATTCTGCATGTTACTATTATGATAGATACACATCATTATACATTTCTAAAAACCCATAGAACATACAAAACCAAGAGTGAACCCTAAAGTAAACTACGGACTTTGGGTGATAATGATGTATCAATGTATGTTAATCAGTTATGACAAATGTACCACTCTGGTTCAGGATGTTGATAGTGGGGGAGGCCATGCATGTAGTTTGGGCAGTGGGCATATGGGAACTCTGTACTTCCTATTCAATTTTGTTGTGAACCTAAAATGGCTTTTAAAAAATTACTTTAAAAAAAGACAATTGCAATAGTTCCGGTGGAAGTTGATGGTGGCCTGGAGCAGAATGGTAATAGTAAAAATAGAAGAAAAGAAGAACATTGAAGATTGAAGGAGCATGGAGAATCTTTGAAGTATGAGTTGTAGAAAGTGAACTAACCAATAAAGTATAATGGACTTAAAGGACAGTGGTAAAGGGCATTTTAAGAAGAGAAACATGAATTTATAGTGAAAACAATATACCTTGTTGCATGACTTTCTGCTACAATACTTGGCTGTTTGAGTGCAGGCGCAGAGAAAGTCAAGAGTTAGGATCATCCAGAATTTGGATTTTGTAGATGTGTTTGACCAGAAAGTCAGAAATAAGAATGTGTTCAAATGATGGATTATGGAATCTAAGATGGATACAAAACAAGGGTTTATGGGTTGGAAGAAAGCAGAAGTCAGTAGAAAGGAAGACCTGCTGTAAAATACAGGCACGAGTGAAAGAAAAGGAGGATACAGTCAGAGTATGATGTCTGAATCTATGATTTTGGAGGTAAAGCATTTTCAGTAGCAATTATAGATGATGAAAAAGCCCAAGGTATAATGATAGCAGTGGATGGCCAAAGTGGAATGGAAGAAAAGATGAGTACAGATTATATGGCGAAGAACTAAGTAGCCAAGGTGTTAGAATATGCCAATCGGCTGCAGATGATGGTGAAGAACATGAGCTTGGGAGATACTGCCTGATTTTCCTACACACATTTTTGCAGAAATTCAGGCCCTAAAGGGATGTTGAAAGTCATCAGTCCTTTGGCCTTCTGACTCCAGCTGTTTGCCTTTCAAGGACATCCATCTCATTGTGCAGGGCTCTTTTCTATAGCTGGCTCACCAAGATCTGCTTTCCAGTCTGGCTCCTGATAGCCAGTCCCAACATTTTAAGATCATGAAGGCACATAAGAGGTCAAGGCAGTGTTGGATGCATGCACAGTGATGGCACAGTCAATTCCGTCTCCTGCTTCATAAAAGCACTAGAAAGGAATTGGGGCCTTTCACATGGTAAATTCTGGAAAACTCTGTCCTTCTCCCTAGAGTTGAGTTGCTATCTGCACCTGACATGGCCACACGAGTCAGTAAGGGGACACGTAAAAAGATGTCATGAGAATAATGGGAGCCAGTTTTCTCACTATTAAAGAACGGAGTCACAACATGGAAAGGGTTAGAAAAGACAAAATGAACTCTGTGGCATTCAATTATAATTGGAAGTATTAATATGAATTCATGGTTTTAGATAGATGATAGATAGATTTGAATAAAATTAAAATCCATACATGCACGCTGATATAAATATATGAATAAATAAATAAATGGTAGAAAAGGTAAGGCTCTTTCTTAACACTACAATACCAACCGATAAACACAGAAAGAACCCTGGAGTTAGAAAATCAATGGGTACCTTTGAAACCAATATAAGACATTATATGTTAATTAATTGAATTAAAATTTTAAAAATATTTAAAAAAAGAAAATCAATGGGTACTAAAATTAGTGAGCAAAAGTTTGATGAAAAACAAGATATTTACACAGACTTAAAGTATCTGTTTACAGATTATGTGCTAATTACAATGGGAAGAAGATAGTAACTCTATACTGGAGAAATTTAGTAGATTTTGAGACCACCTAAACCAAGTAATCAAAATTAACATCACAACTGGGACAATTGATATTGTGTGCATCCTGATATAAAGCACTGAAAAGGATAACACATCACTTCTGTAGTATTCTGCTTAAAGATGCATAACCTAAATCTAACCATGAGGAACATGGGATAAATCCAAATTGAGGGACCATCTACCAAATCACTGACCTGAATTCTTCAAAAAATATTCAGGTAAAGAAAAAACAAAGAAAGTCTGAGAAACTGTTCCGGATGAAAGGCACTAAGGAGACATGACAACTAACCATAATATGTGATCCTGGATTGGAAATTGGCCTGGGGAAAATTAGCTATCATGTATTTTTGACCATTGACAAAATTAAAATATGGACAATCGTTTCATATTATTGTATCAATGTTTAATTTTCTAACTTTGATAATTATACCATAGTTATATACAAGAATGCATTTTTTAGGAAATACACACTGATGTATTTAGAGATAAAAGGGCAGAATGTCTACACCTTACTCTCAAATGGTTCAGAAAAAATAATATACAAAAGCTTATAAACAGAGAATGAAAAGTAATTAGGCAAAATGTGAACAACTGCTTAATCTGGGTAGGGTATGCAAGAATTCCTTGAATTTTTCTTGCAGCATTTCTGTAAGTTTGAGGTCATATCAAAATCAAAAATTACCCAAAACTCATGGACACATTCCACCTTGGGTCAATACCCATCTTCTTATTTCCATACTTCTAGTTAATCAGCTCCCCTAAGTTTGAGCCTGTTTGGCTCCCAACTTTGAAGTTAGCTCTCTGTTTAGCATCCTGGATCATCAAACCAGTGTGGATTGCCTATTCTAGCTCTGACATTGGTCCCCCTTCTGGATTCATCTCTCATTATTTTACCATCAGCTCCAAGCATCAAAACCACACGTAAGAGAAATACCAAATCATAACATCTCATCTGATCCCCGGGATACATCCTGTCCACGGTAAGCCACATATCTCCCATTTCCTCCTTTCCTTTATTTTCTCACTTGTACAGGGCTCAGGATGTAGCAGGTGTCTGATTCATACCTGTTGGATTGATTTGAACTTGCCTGCTTCATAGATGTGAAGAAATCTTTTATTACTTTCCTAAAATTCCCACTCTCATGAGTCTGAAGGAACCAGAGACAGACTCTGTGAAACATTTATGGACTCAAAGCTCAAGGAGGAGCCAAGATTTTAAATGGTTTGGGAGGAATCATCCTCATCCCTGCCTTATTTACACACTGCTCCCTTAAACAAACCATCCAAGGACTCTTTAAACATAATTGGTGGGACTGGGGAAATCACCATTTTTCTTATGCAAGTAGTAATTACAAGATGACTTTTCTAGGCCTGGCAACTGGAGATTTTGAATGATTATGGGATATATACTTAATAATAACCATAATAGCTACCATTTTATAAAGAAGCTATGTGTCAGGAAATGTGCAAGATGCTTTATGTGTATTATCTCTTTTCATTCTCATGCCAACCCTGGGAAGTACTTCCTTTACAAATAAGGAAAGTAAGGCTCAGGGGGGTTAGGTGACTTACCCAAGTTAAAATAGCTCTTAAGTGGGTAGAGCTGGAAATTGAATCCTTCCTGTCTCTTTGATTTCAGAGCCCATACTTCTGCCATAGCATCATATCAAGCCAGTAGCAACCCTGCAGTTTCTCCACACTGACTTGTTAAGGGGTCTTCCTAACAGCTGATGTTAGTTACTTTGGAGAAAGGATTAATTTTAGTGGGAATGTACATAAACCAGGGTTTCTCATACCATTTCAAACATATCACTTGCACTCGATTTGATGGACTTAATGTCTCCAAAACCTCCAGAGGGGAACTTTTTCAGCCACACCCAATCACCCTAGAAAGAAAAGGCAGAGAGGAATGATCAGACTTAGTTGCCAACAGCTTTAGAGCAATGTCCCTTCCACACGAAGGGTTTATAATCAGACCATCAACTCAAACAGGTTTTGTTCTTCCTCCATCACCCTCTACCACATGGACATTGTGTATTTGAGCTAAAAATGAGGTCATGCAGGGACGCCAGGGTGGCTCAGTTGGCTAAGCATCAGACTCTTAATTTCACCTCAGGTCATGATCTTAGGGAAGTGGGATCAAGCCCAGCATCAGGCTCCATGCTCAGCGGAGAGTCTGCTTGAGATTCTCTCTCTCTTTCTCCCTCTGACCCTCCCCCGCTCACTCTCTCTCTCTGTCCCAATAGATAGATAGATAGACAGATAGATAGATAAATCAAATCTTTAAATATGAGGTCATGCAGAGAAGTGAAAGGTAAAAATTCCAATTAACTAAAGACAGGAAACCATTGCAGGTATGCAGGCCCCAGAAAGGGAATGATACCACTCTGCAATGACTCCCTTCACTAACTGCAGAAAGTGCTAGGTCATTTCACTTATTCATAGCTAAGTGATATAGCACCAGGTTCCCTGCGATTAATGATGATGGTTGGTGGTTGCAATTCTTACTGCCTTGAGGCATCCATGGTGGGAGATGTAAGGCCGGAGATGTAATGCAGCAAATGTTTTCTGCATTTACCTTGCTCCATTTTTCTCTTGTGGGACAGGCCATTTTGGGGGCCTCTTATGCTTCAATCATAAACCAATTGGCTTCAATGTAGATTAAACATTTCTTATTTGGATGCACAAATGTACTACCGTAGTAATACAAGTAATCTGGACTCTTTCAGAAGTCTATTTCTGACTTTTTAAGTCCAAAGCAGCTATTTCTAAGGCTGCTGTCAAGTCAAAAACAACAATTATTTTATTGTCTTCACTTGAACACCAGCACCTGATAGATAATTTTCTTCTCCTTGCATAGCCCAAGGATTCATCAGTCATCAAGCCCTATTTAGCTTCTGTCCAACCCAAATTTTTTAAAAAAGCAATACAAATATAGATTCCTTTTTCTCCCTGATAATAATAATGCCTTGCATTTGCACAGTGCTCTTTACCCTTCAAAGTGCTTTCATATCTATTACCTATAGCCTGGAGATTCCATTTCAGCCTGCACCAATTTGTCATCAGGTAGAGATAATAAAGCAGAGAGCTCTGTGCAGTCAAATTCCAAGAATAAGAGAGTGTAACCACTCTCTTATTAAGGAATATATCCAGCTGCGGCACTGCATCTGGAGACCTGCCAGAGGCAAAGGCTAATAACGGGAGCTGCGGACATCTGAGTTACACGCCCGCACTTTGGGTTAGAGGGCATCTTCTAGCCAAGGAGCTTGAAACCCTTTAACTAGGGAATGGCTCTCAGAGGCCTTCAGCAGCTGAACAGAACTGGGCCAGCCAGGTTCAGTGCCCACAGAGCCCACCAAGGCTAAGTCCAGGATCTGCGCCTGCCTGTAGCAGAACGGTCAAGCACAAAAGGCAGCCTTCCTGGTCTCTTGCTCAAAAATTCCCTGAGCGTGGCCCCAGACCAGCTGCATCATGGTCACCCGGAAACTGGTTAGAAAGGCTGAGTCTCACGCTCCAACCCACACTTAATTCCTTAATCACCGAAGTCATGAGGGCCAGACACGAGCTCAAAGTTTTAGCCTTCCGAGGACTTTGCCCTTTAGTGGGATCAAAGCCAAGGTTTAAGCTGAAAGAAAAAAAAAATTCTACCTGGGAATTCACAAAAGCAACAAATGTGTGGGAGATAGCAGTAGGCAATAAAGCCTCTCCAAGCACCTTTGCAACCATATTACTTGGCCATGGTCACTACGAGCTGTAATGGCACCTTCGTGCTAATTAGAAAGGGTGCTTTCCCTCGAGGAAAAATAAATAAATAAACAGACAGACAGACAGACATGTGAGAATATTATTTTACAGCCTGTGGCAGCCCTGCCCTGTTGGGCAGCAGCCCTGGCTGTATACATATGTGTGTGTACCACACTCTCATTTACTCATACATCCTCCAGATACCAGGGAACACATTCCACTCACAGCATGGCTGGTCTGCATACCACCGAGCCCTGCCTGCCAGGTGGAGCCTCTTTGTCAGGTTTGGAGTCAGGCTATAGAGGTGGAGGAGAGAAGCTGAATTTGGACCCCCAAGAATATTGGGCAGGAGAAAGGAGTAACTTCAAAAAAACTCCTGGGGAATAGTCAAGGTAGCGTATAATCAGGTGCGCATATGTTTACCAGTGACTATGTATGTGCATAGTCGAGTGTGCTAGTATAAATGTAGATATGAGAAGTAGCCCCCTCCCCTCCCCCCGATCTCATTCCCAAACTAGGCTGGGAGGTCAGAACCTCTTTGCCCACTCCTGCACCTCTAAGTTAGTACATGTCTATAATGTGAATAGCACCATCTTAAATATGGTGCCCTTGTGCAGTGCACAACCTGAACATCAGGACTGGCAGCCCTGACTCTGCCTCTAGCCAGTACCTGACACTTTCTTCCTGGAGTCAGCCTTATTACAGACAGGGGTTAGCCTTCTCTCTGGCTTATTAACTTTTAGAGGTAATTAAGCCAAGGTTTTTTTTCCCCAGCCAAATCACCAAATTTGAGAGCTGGAAAGGGTCTTGGGTATCCCTGTTCTAATCCCTTCATATTTTGATAAAGAAACTGAAGTCTGAAGAGATGAAGTGACTTGTACAAGGTCAGAAGGCTAGGTAGTAACAGAACCGAGGTCTTCCACTTTCCACTTTATTGCTCCTTTCTCTCATGGCTTTCTTTGGTTTGGGGGATTTGTGTGTATTTATTTTAAGATTTAAATAATTCTCACAAACTTTATAAGCAAATTTTTATTGAGTCTGTGTGTGTCCTACTTCATGAATAATGAGGAAGAGGAATAATGAGGAAGGGCAGGTTTTATCTTCACCACACATACATTATTTGTTTTGTTTTTTCTTTTAAGAGAGTGAATGATAAAATACTTCATTCATCATTCACTTTTTAATTAAGAGGAAGAAACATCAAACGCTATCCACTAAAGTTTTTAGAAGTAATTTAAAGTCCATCAGTTTTGCACTAAGGCCATGGAGCCTTAACTAAGAGTCAAGAGAACTAGGTCCCGGACCTGGCTGTGCCTCAAATTCAGGGGTGGCCTTCGAGCAACCACTTTGTTGGCCCGAGCCCCAGTTTTCTAATGGACAGAGCTGGACAATTCTGTGATGAGCGAGGTGGTTGGTGGAAAGGATAGGGGGATGGAGACAGAGTTATATGAGATATAGAAGAAGGTGGGAACATAGAAGAAAAAGGGCTCTGGGAAAAGAATATGAATGGGGAGGGTATGCGGTGAGTGGGGAGAGAGAATGGAGATAAGAAGGAAAACATAGGGAGAGGTTGAGAGGCAGAAGGAGTCAGAGATGAAGAGGGAGGGTAAGTTCAGTGGGTTCTCGCTGAGCATATCAGTGTTGTGTTATTGCCCACCTCACCCCTCTCCCCTAGACTGTGGCTATTAGAGCAGATGGTGACATGTTCCCACGGCATCTGCTATTCCCAGTTCTCTCTCCCCAGCAGTCTGCTCATCTGACTTTCCTCTCTTCTCTCAAAGAGCATCTATGAAATAAGGGCCAATTTTCTGGTCCAGGTCCTAAGGTGATGCATCTCTGCATGGAATTGAAGTGGGAATCTGTATCAGTTTCAGACCATGTTATGGCACATCCTAGGGAAGCCTGTCCTTTGCTATTAGCTGTCTGCTACTCCAGGCACATTAGCTGGAACTTGCAGATCTTCCAGTAACAATTCTTATGAAAATCTGATTTATTTTAAACAGAAACTAGATAACGAATCTTCTTTAAAACGCTCCCAACAGAGGACCGTTTCAGAAGGCACACTGAACCTCTTTGTTTGATCTGTTGATTCAATTAACTTAGGCTCCTTCCCAGGCAGTTTTCCAGCTTCGGCTGTCTTCCCTCGCACCCCGCCATCAGCCTAATCTTGACTTCATGGTGTGGTATTATTCTCACTAACACCCTCCTTTTGTGCAGATAAAGGCCCCCTTTGGCCTATACAGTTCAGAAATACTCATGAGCTGACTGACCAACAGTCATTATGGGAACTAACTCAACTCTCTGCCTCCTCCCAAGATGAGGAAATATCTGACAGATTCTTAAAGGCCAGTTACATACAGATGTTTATTTTTTCCCTTCTCAATTCTACACTATAACCTTCTGTCTCCACCAAATAAAACATACTACAACTCGACACATAAATTCTTCCCCAGAATCAGAGAGCCATGGCATATCTGAGCCAGAAGAGGCCTTTGAGATCTCTTAGTCCAGCCATCCCCAGTCCTGGATGCACACATAGGGAAACTTGAAAAAAAGTCCAATGCCTGAACTCACCCCATACCAACCGAAGCAGAGTTACTAGCAGGGGAGGCTAGGCACAGGTATGTTTTTCACTTTCCCATGGAGATTCCAATGAGTAGCCAAGATTAAGAACTTAGTTCAACCCCTCATTTTACAGATGAAAAACCAAGAGACTGCCTTATGTTACTGAGATTTATTTCAGAATCTTCGAGGTGTCAGTACATTCATAAAGCCATCAGCCCACTGCATTTGACATTCAAAAGCTATATGATTGTCTTGGTTTTGCTCTTTGAGAGAACAGAGCTGTCAATTCCCCAATACCGCAAGTTTACATTTGAAGCAGATCTCCTCTTTGATTAAATAAGTTTCAAGGCAAGATCTAGAGGTTTCCTGCTACAAACTTAAGTCGGAGTACTCAGGTACACTGAGCAAATATATACCATGCCAATCTTTGTGTTTTAGGCGTCTGTCAATTATTTGGCCAATGGAGAGCACTCACTTGGAAAATTCAATACGTTGGACAATCTAAAAACTCATTCTGTCCTGTTTTGGACTTTCTTTGTAGTTACTATTGAAGTTGAGAGTGTTTGCTGCTTTTGGGAGTATCTTCAAACAAAACAAGGAAACCACACTGGGAAGGCATCACTTGGGAGGGACTAGTTTCCCTCTTACCCCCTGCTTAACTCTTTCCTGCTGAGAAGAAACAGTTCATCTCTCCAACTGTTGCAAGATTTGTTCTGGTTGCCAAATTCCAGTATCTTAGAACAAGGGGTCAGGGGTGGCCTCTTTAAAGCTTGTAAGACAGAAATTTAAATGAAATTTTAAAAAAAGAGATTTCTATTTTACACAGCAGAAGGTCACCTGTTACTCCAAAAGGCAGCAGCACAGGCTGAGAAAAAAAGAAAGAATCTTTAAAAGATTTTAGTAATATCAGAGGATAACGGGTATAGAAGAACAACTAAAATTTGAAGGGAGGGATTTGCCCCAAACTCTACACAAACATGTTTCTAGACATTCCATCACAAACAGGTGACTCGGGAAGTCATTTCTTCTATTATTATACCCATATCTTCTAGAACGAGTGACATGGTTAAGTGTATGGATCCGCTGACTTTTTTCACATGCACAATAAATAGATGGATTTGAAACATCAATGAAATTATAAGTAAGTAGATTAGTTGCTGAGGAAAATCATTGTCCAAAAGGTCATCCAAACAAGTCCATGAGTGGATAACGAACAAAAAACTGGAAAGACTTTCCAAAAGCCTCAATGTTTTAACCCAAAGACTAAGTCTTAAATCACTGTCTCATTTTAAAACTCAAGAGGGCAGCAGATTAGATAGCTGTTGGATATCCTACCTCATAAATTGCTATGTTGGAGTTTTCATAGGTAGCTGGAGTTAGACTCCCTGACGAAAAGGAGAGCCTTGGGGATCTCCCACTTTGGACTTCTGAGGTGATCTGGAAGCTTACACTGGCACGACTTCCTCTCTGTGAAAAGATTAGGAAAAAAGGTTACAAACAAAACTCTCATGATTTAGGACAAAGCACTGAACTGTGGTATAGATACTGTGCTTATCTGGCTTTTCATTTTCTTTTTTTTTTTTTCCTCGGAGAGTAACTATATGAGCTGAACTTTGTAAACATGAGATTAATTTACCTATCCCCCAGCACAACTTTTTTTAGGCTAGGGTTGCTACCATGCTTCACCTCCATGTAACACAAAAGAAAGGTAAATATTCACAGGTACCTCTATCTCTTAGAAAGGATTAGAATCAGAGTTTTGGGGGACACCTGAGGGGCTCAGTCGGTGAAGCATTTGCCTTCAGCTCAGGTCATGATCTCAGGGTCCTGGGATCGAGCCCAATGCTTCTCCCTCTCCCTCTGCCCCTCCCCCCTGCTTGTGCTCGTGGGCACGCTCTCTCCCTCTCAAATGAATAAATAAAAAATCTTTTAAAAAAATAAAAGAATCAGAGATTTGGGGTGCCTGGGTGGCTCAGTTGGTTAGTTGGCTGCCTTCGGCTCGGGTAGTGATCCCAGGGTCCTGGGATCGAGTCCCGCATCAGACTCTCTGCTTGGCGGGGAGCCCCTTCTCCCTCTCCCTCTGCCTGCAGCTCTGCCTGCTTGTGTGCTCTCTCTCTCTCAAATAAATAAATAAATAAATAAATAAATAAATAAATAAATTCTTAATAAAAAAGAATCAGAGATTTGGTGGGGGGGGGGCAAGAAAGAACACCAGTCATAATTTAATCTGGGACCCTCACTCTATAGACAAAAATAAGAACATAAGCATCTAACATTTTGAAAAAATCAATAGCGGAATTAGCACATAATCCCACCCTTCTGGCTCTCAGGCCTGGCTCCTTTTGTTATACCATCTTGAATGGCAGTCTTCTTTGTACAGGCAAGATTAATGGCAGAAGGTATCCCACAAAGCAATAAGACAGTAGAGAGTGAGTAGATCGTCTGCCCATGATTTATGAGTCTGATGCTTAAATAGGCCAAGTTCCTTATTCCTTGATTTGTTAACTTGTACACATAAGTCTGGTAAGAGGGGACCAGGAAGTGTACCATTGAATGACAAGAGGAAGAGCTATCTGCAATCTGTGGTAACCTTTAAAATCGACCAGCTTTATCTTCAACTAAACCAGTAGACTTATTTCATGTGAGGAAATCATAAATCAACAGGTTCCTCATATTCTTCTCCATGTCTCCAAATGTGCCTTTCTTGGAATTACAGTAATTCAGAGCCAGCAATTACATTTGGTATTGTCTAGGCTAGCCCCCGCCCCCCAACTCTAACACCCCCATTTTACAACTAGGAAATAGAGACTTAGTGAGGGATATAGGGACTGGAAGAGGAATGTGGATGTTATATCCCGGTCTTGTGTTTTTTCGAACACACCATGCTCTGTTTCACTCTTGCTTGCCAATAAAAATGAATCTTAAGTACTTTGACATACTCTGCTCTTAATGGTCTTTGATAAACTGAAGATCACTAGTTGATTTGGCCCTCGAGTTAAGTTCATTCTACCAAGACAAGACTATAACGAAATTCCAAGGCACTAGTAAACTATACCCAACTCCTAATGTGTTGAAATCCCAACAGCTCACGATTCAGACAAGATGTAAAACTTGACTCTTCACATAACCCTTGCATAAACCTGAACTCTCCTCAACAGAGCGAGGCCAAGGAGGAATCTACTTCTCTTTCATTCTTTATTTTCATATCTCAGCAGGAGCACCTAGATCTGTATATTGAGACATAGACCTCTCCATGAAGGGGCACAGGAGAAAGCAAGAGAATCTGCCAAAATCCACATAGATTTGGGCTTCAGCTTTACTTTCTTCTAAAAACTTCCTTTCCTGACCTGACTTCTACTGACCTGCCAATTTTTCTAGACTGAATTAATTTTATATTCACCAAGAGTTTACACTTTCAGACATTCCATTTGGATGGAATTCTTGGCTTGGCTTCTTGACTGATTAGACACAGCCAGCTGCAAGTTTGTGACTACACAGCAATTAAGGAAAATGTACGCTTCCCCTACCTTTTCCCATCAGAAACTCTGATAAAAGCCAAATGCCAAAAGGGACCTGGAGGCCAAGAGCTATGTTCTAGAATAATGCCATCCTTTTTGCACCAGGGCGAAAACAGTAAAAAATAAAAGAAACACTCTCTATAAGGCTATCAATCCCTGTTGCTCTTCATTTTTCTCACTCATGCAATGAAAAGTGATTATTGGGTTGTTGTTTTGTTTACTCTCATCATGTCAAAATGTATGCACAAGTGAAAGAAAAGATCTATCA
Organism: Neomonachus schauinslandi; assembly: GCF_002201575.2. Taxonomy (NCBI): domain Eukaryota; kingdom Metazoa; phylum Chordata; class Mammalia; order Carnivora; family Phocidae; genus Neomonachus; species Neomonachus schauinslandi. Next base: position 38,532,740 of record NC_058419.1, on the reverse strand, counting down.
TCATGAACAAGATTTTAAAAACTTAGACACTTTGTTCATCCGAAGGTAGCACTATTCTATTATTTATGGTGATTTTCTGAGACTCCAAATGAAACCCAAACATGTTTTGTGTCTCAGTAGGAAAGAGAGAAGGCACAGGTGGAGATTTTACACACTTTACTGGACTATTGCAAGGCCTATACAAAGAGAGGGTTAATTCAGCCCGAAAAGTATCTGTTTGTTGTTTTGACACTCGAGAGCCAAAACATCTGGGCAATCGACATGAACTGTCATTTTGACATGGATACCACCACAGAAGTAAGATTTTTAAAAACAGGTTTAGTGCTCATAACCAAAACTTTAGTAAACATTGCTAGGTTTGAACAACGATTTCTAATCATCTGCTTTTACTACTGATTACCCATTTCTGGATAAAATATCTTGTCATAGAATTAAATACTTGTTTTCTCAGTATCGGGTTATCTATTGAGATTGCTTCAGAGCTTGCACTTCAGTATCTACCCTTTCTGATTAAGGTGGGAAATTTCATACAAGGCATATGGGATTATAGCAAATCCAGACAAAATCTACCACCCCGAGTGAATCCCAGGGTCCTCTGGTGGCTTCAGAAATAGAGACTAACATCAATACGTTTTTATGGCATGAGGGTGGAATGTAGCTTTCAGCCACAGTGATAATTTTGGCATTCAGCAGTACATTTCCAGGAACATGATATCAACCTTACAAAAAATATGTGATGATTTAAACAAATAAGAGTTAGGGTTGTAATTGAGAATTAAACTAAACAGCTGAACATTTCATCTGATTCCAACTGCACAGAGTATTGCCATGTAAACCCACAGTCACCCAGCCAACTAGTTCAAGTATACCGTTCAGTGCCACATTTAGGCAAATGATCAGTTTGGTCACAGAGATCATTAATTCTCAGATCTGGTACACTGGTTTAGCACAAGTAAGTAGCTCATGGGGGACAAATAAGATGTGTTTGCATTCTCTCCTTACATCCTGCTACCACTATACTAGAATTTGCAAAAATGAATGTCTTTATTTTGGCCACATAGACTGGACACAAAGAGGCATCCTCTCCTATTACTACTACAGTTGACAAAACTCTTCCCCACACTTTCTTTTTTCCAAGCTTGTGTTTACGCTGTTTTCTCTGCCTACACAGGTCAGGAAGGTAAATATAAATTGGTGACATAGGCTGAGTATAAGACAGTAGAGAGTGATGGGAACTGGGTCAAACTGCAGAGAACATGCTTCTTCCAAAAACAGCAACTACTACTGATTCCCAACCAATTGCCACGATGATACCCAAGGCTGACGGATCTTCCAACCTTTAAAAAACACCCAGAGGGACATCTGGGTAGCTCAGTCGGTTAAGCGTCTGCCTTCGGCTCAGATCATGATCCTGGGGTCCTGGGATCGAGCCCCACGTCAGGCTCTCTGCTCAGTGGGAAGCCTGCTTCTCCCTCTCCCTCTGCCTGCCGCTCCCCCCTGCTTGTGCTCTCTCTCTCTGTCAAATAAATAAATCTTTTTAAAAAATAAAAAACACCCAGAAATCCAGATTTTTATGTGTAATCTCCCAATTTCAAAATTCTGGGTACTATTTTTTTATAACTATAAGGGTCAAACAAAAGTGCTTACCAGTTCGGGACCTGTGACCTAGACAAATCCTATCCATCCTTGTTTAAGACCCAGCTTTAGTGCTGGGTCGCTAAAAAAAACCTTCTTCCACTGATATGTTTCCTCTGATGTTTACCATATTTCTAGTGTCTTTTGTGCAATATGGCAGCTATCAGCTCTCTTGTGTGGTATAATTTGCCTCTCTAACTTAACTATAATCTCTTTGAAGGCAGGGACTCCATGCTATCGCTCACAAAGTCCAGCCCAGGGCCAGTATAGGCATTCAGTGAAGAGCACCAGTTTTAATACAATCACCATCAGAACAGAACCCCGGGGGACATTCAACTGATTTTCACTAGTTGATTCATTCACCAAACTTTTACGAGCACCTATTATACCATCAGCAGGAGGTCAGTTGCTATGGGCTAACATTAAGAGAAAATGTACCTCTGCCCTTGAGGAACAAGCAATCAAATGTGGAGTTCAGATAGACTAGAGAAGGGTTATATGAAGTCAAAGCTACATTATTGCTCAAAGTGCACTGCATCACTTTCACAAAACTGTTCTAAGACAGCACTATCCACTAGAACTGTAACCTGAGCCACATATGTATTATAAGCTTCCTAGTAGTCACATTAAAAAACATAAAAAGCAGGTGAGATCATCAGTGGCTAACTGAACATAATAAAAATTAAAAATTTTTTTAATGATATGCTTTATTTAACCAACTACATCCAAAGTATTATCATTTTGACATGTAGTTGATGTTTTTTTAATTTAATGAGATATTTTACATGTTTTTGTACTAAATCTTCTAAATCCAGAGTGTATTTTACTCTTACAGCACATCTCATTTCAGACTTACCACATGTTTTTAAAGATTGATTGATTGATTGATGTGAGTGAGAGAGAGACAGAGACTGAGAAAGCGTGAGTGGGGTGAGGGGCAGAGGGAGAGGGAGAGAGAGAACCTCAAGTGGACTCCACGCTGAGTGCGGAGCCCAACACGGGGCTTGATCTCACCACCCTGATCATGACCTGAGCCGACATCAACTGTTGGAGGCTTAACCGACTGAGCCATCCAGGTGCCCCCAGACTCACCACATGTTAAGTGCTCAGTAGTCATTTGTGCTTTGTGGATACCATATTAGACAGTGCAGCAAGACAGGGGGATGCTCCTTACCTTACTGCCAAAGTGGGGATTGATGAATGTCACATCCTCCAAAGTAAGTAGAATTCTGTTGGGTCCTTTAATCAACTGGATTTTATTTATACGATGCCTGAAACAAGTGTAAAATCAGAGGGTCACAGGCGGCTGGGTATTTTGCAAACCCAGAATAAATTTGCCCCATGATAGAAGTTTTAAAATATACCAGATAATGGGAAGACTAACCGCACATAGGTCTTTACCTTAGCACCCACAGCAAAGAGAAATAGCAACCCTGGTTCTCACGACTTGCAGAGTTACAAAGACCAAAAGAGAAAAATGAAGATGCTATTGAAGAGGCATCAAAAGGGAAGAGTGAGGATGCTGCATGGGGACAGTAAGTCAGACTAATAAAATGGTGATCCCACATCAAGAGCACATTCAAAACAGCACCTTGTAATACTCGTAAAGAACTCAACACCCTTTCTCATACGCCACAGTATATATTCTAATAATACCCAGGCCAAGAAGCATTAATCTCTGTTTTATAGACACAAAAACACATTAAAGAAACAAAACAAAATTAAGCAAATTGTGAGATCCCCTGGGCCAAGGCAGAGCTGGGACTCCAATCCTTGGTTCCTGGCTGTGGGCCCAGATTTCTGCCCACAAGACCACTTGTCTTGCGAAGTAGCGTCTATGCGTTGCCCAAGCGACAGGTTGAAAAGTGGAAAAATTCAATCAGTTGGTTGCTTTGTCTACATGATTCCAAACAAGTGGGCTGACCGGGTTTTTTTTTTTTTTTTTTTTTTTTTTTCTTTTACTGAATTGGTCTCTTGTCTGAGCATTACACAGACACAGTTTAAACCTGATTCTCTTCAAACATGCCCATTAATTTGCAGCAAATATAATGATTTCCTACAAATCAGTTACTAGACACATAGAAGTTTTTGATGTCTACCCACACAGCCAGGTAGGTCATCTCAGTTGAGCCAACCTGACAACTTGAGGACCTGAAGGATACCTTGGATTTAGTCTGCGTGGTTGTTTTGTTTTGTTTTGTCTTGGGGGCGCTGACAGCTACAGTTTGGCTTCGCTTTTTCCACAACCCCTTAATGGTCACCCTGTGGAATGTATTAAAGCCCAGTGCCAGAGTGGGGAAAACAACCACTGAATCAAAATGCTTTGTCAAGTTGCTGTAAGGAAGTCTTCGATGTCACTGTAGCTTTAAGCACCAGCAACACAGTCCGCTTGTCTCAGTGATTCCACTGGTTTGTAAACAAACAATTAATGTGTTTCTAATTGTCTGCCAACAAATATGTCCCTTATCACTGTGGGAGCTGCTGCCCTGCAGGGAAAATTAAAAGAGCCCTGTAGTGAATTCTTGGGTAGAGCACATGAATCTTTTGGCAAAGTAAAGCATTACTCCCTAACTTATCCGTTTCATATGTGTAGTGAATTGTCTTAAAGTAGGCACACCTGTGAAAATAACCACGCTACACACTCTAGTAGAAAGAGAATCAGACTCCCAATGCAGAGACCTGGGGTGTAGTGCAAATTCTGTCATTAATTAGCCAGATGACCTTAGATAAAAATTTAACCTCTTCACGCCCCCCATGGCCTCATCTGTCTAGCAGGATAATGGTTCCTGCGTTACCCGCTTTATAGAGTTGTTTTGGAAATCAAATGAGATAATATATGTGAAAGTGCTCTGAAAAGCATGAAGCACCATGAAAGTATAAGAGCTCATTATTATCATTATCATCATTAGTTTTACAAAGCACTGGAGAGCTTTATAGGAAGGCGAGGCAATCTGGTTCAGAGTCCGGAGAAAGGAGGAGTTCAAAGAATCCTTTGTTTTGGGGTGGTTGGGTTCTTTGCACATCTTTCTTTCTGGAAAAAAAAAAAAACTTAAACAATCAAAACACAGAGAAAAGGAAGGAACAGAGAGTCACTCTCCTGCAAGTAATCACCATCTATTACAGAAACTCATCAGACGCTCAGTTCTTCTGATTGCAGCCGTGGTGGGCAGAGAGAGGGAGGCAGGCAGCAAAGAGAGGGCATCTTTTGTGCTTTGTTAGCTGAAGAACCAAGGACCAAGTGACTCTGGGAAATGATGTGCCTCTCTCCCATCTCTGAGTTTTCAGTACCACTTGGAGTACCAATTGTCTCAAACTCATTTTCCTCTCCAATCATGTCCCTCTCCAGCCTTCTTGGCCCTTCAGCCCACAAACTCCAAACAACCCCCTCGTGATTTTACAGACTTTTTATCCTTGCCTTCCCAAGAATTGCAGATTGAGCTCACTCTAAGCTGAAAGAACCAGTCCGTTCCATGGGAAAGACCAGTGAGGCCAGTCATAGGGGGTGAGGTGGGAGGTTGACAAGTAACCTAAGCAGCTGAGTGACTCCATTTTCAACCTGGCCATGGGATGTTTTGGCATCAGGCAGCCAGAGACTATTACTCTTCAAATCTCCCTAGAGAGGGGAGCTTTCTGGTTGGATAACATTTATTTTCACTAAGCATCTAATGATGTTAACTCAATACTTTGGCCTTTGACAACAGCTAAACTCAATACATTAAATTTCTGTTCTGAGCAGGAGTATGTCACAGTCGCAGAAATTAAAAAAAAAAACCTCCTTTGAACTAATGTCTTTGTCAAGTGTGTTTTAGCAATTCACAAGCTACCCACCACTCTGTATGGCTTTATCAAGTTTCTAATATGAGGAGATTGAATAGTAGTGGTTTCTCAGAGTGATGCCAACATACTAAACGCTAAGAGTACCACCTGTTAGAGTTTCAAGCCAGGATTTCACGGACTTGTTAGAACATCAGAGCTGGAAGGGCTCTTAAAGATCACTTAATCCAATCCCTTCATTTTACAAATGAGAAAATTCTGGCAGAGAGAGGTTTAGTGTCTTGTCCAGATTTACACAGCTGCTTAATACACTCTGGACATTTTTTCTCAGAACTTGCCAAAGGAGCTCCATTCTATTCCCCACCAAGTTTGTGTCATATTTTTGTCAGGACCACTCTTACAAAGAGATAACAAAGGTGTGGTTAGCAGGATGGAAAAGGTAAAGTGGGAGGGTCGTGGTTGATTTCATTTTTTACTTTCCCCAAATCATCTTAATATGGGGAGGGTTCAACCGTTAAAATTCAAAGATTATGAGAAAAGAGCATCATATTAAGCCATCTTCAGCCATTTATCCCCGATCCAGAACTCATTCATCAGAGTAGTTGGTCACCTCTCATGGGATCTCAGGGAGAGGGACAAAGACGTGATGATAATGATGATATTGGTGATTAGCTAGGATAGCTTTTGTTCAAGGAAGAAGGACAATGTGGATCTGGAGTATAATACCCATGGCAAAAAGTATGAGCGTCAAAGTGAGGATTCTGGGCTCCCAACAATCAGCAGGAGAATCCCATGTGCCTGGGAAGGAGGTGAGACCTTACTACTTGTTGAGCACCTACTCTGAGTCGGTATTATTATTCTAGGTGTTTTACTTACTTTAGTTTATTTAATAATCCCTGCTACAATCCTGTGAACTAGTACCATTATTCCCAACTCCTAGATTCTCACGAAAGTCTGACTAATTCTTGGACCTGGTTAAAATATCCCAATTCTATTTTCTACTAGTCCATACCATTTGGGGAAAGAGATGGGTAGTGGAGACTCTGCCAGTGGAAAAGGGAGCATAGATAGGGAGTACACAGGCCCTAAACTACTAGTTCTCTTATTTCACAATAATGTGGCAAGCCAAATCTACTCACAGGCAACCACACTGATAACACAGCTGAGGAAGTTATTCTTGGCATCATGAAAACACTTCACTCTAAATGGGGCCAGTAGGGACAGTAAACTGCTATGGAAAACAGAAAATCAGCGGGTCACGTAATGAGGAAATTGTACTGAAACATGACTTCCTGGAAATAAATATTCACAAGGCTATTACGGGCTTGTATTTTAATATCCAAAAAGAACAAAAAATGTACCTTATAAAGTAAGCAAATCCATTAATAGACAGCAGGGCTATAAGCAAAGCAAGGCAGACCATCACAGCAAAGGCAGGGTCAATGCCTGTAGAGAGCAAGAGGAAGAATGGCATTGTCAGAGAGAGGCTGTAAATAAAGGGCACCACGGAGTGGCTCCTCATGCTTTCTGGTGAGACTAAAATCAAGCCACATCTACCTAACTTAATTCCATTTTTCTACAGCACAGTATGTCTTGTTGACTTTATGGACACAGAAAGCAATTTCGCCATTCTGAGGCAAAACCACTCACCATTCTGACAATAACAAATCACATGAATTAAGGCTGACCCGGGTGTCGCTCTGGAGGAAAAAGTCCACGAATAGAAAACTTTGAGTACCTTAATTTAAGTTGGATGGCAATAGAGTTCTTGAGAATAAATATGTTATCTCACCTGTGAAGGGTAAGTATTATGTCACCTTCATAAAATAAAAGACCTTTAAATTCACTGGAGCCCACAGACCTTGTGAGTTATAGATGAGTAACACAGCACTTGTCTTTCAAGGGTGAGTCTGGTTTTGATAATTAGGGTTTCAGTGAGATGTAAATTAGCCTCTAGAAAACCTAAACATTTGGATGGATTACTAAGATTTCAGAAGGAAATATATGATGACGCTAACGTCAAGGTAGTTGGGTATGTCACACTCAAGCAAACTAGAAATTGAAGTCCATTTCAAATAGATGCATGTGGTTTTAGAAGGGTGTGGTGTACACTCACATAGGAATAATATGGATCCTCCCAAAGTTCCCCTCTGGCTCTCAGAGATATGATGGAGTTTCCACTCTTCCTCAAGCTAGAGGAGTTCCATCAGTCAGTCAAACTGCAAGTATATTTTGGATGCCGACTGTGTTGGTTGGGGGGTGGCGCATAAGAACTATTAGCTATGGTCCCTGCCCTCAAGGAGCAGTATGTTTGGGAGGGGGGGACACAATCAATACACAAGAAACAACTGAAAAGCAATTTTGTGCTAAGCTGTGAGGTACAGACTTTTAGTTCAATGGGAGTTCAGAGAAGAGAAGGTATAGAAATGGTATCTCTGTGGGTGGACCTGACTGACAGGATTTGGATACATCAAGGGAAGGACAGGTGATCTTTCTAGCAGGGGAAATGATCACAGGTCATAGTCGACAACAGACCAAGGAGAAGACTCATGGCTTCCTCTTCTTAGAGTAAACCTCCTTGGGAGTGGGATCATTTTGAAAATGAGTGGGGTTGGCTTTTAAATTGTAGATGATTATCCAAGGCTGCAAAGTACCTCTCATTGTCCTCATTATTTTAATCTAACCACCTGGAATGCCAAGATGTTTATCTCCCCTGAATGCAAATGACTGATTCTATGAGTGTTCCAATGTTAAAATACACCTTCCCTTAAAGAGGTTCCCTTATAACCCACACTGAGCCAAACTGACTACCAGTGATTTTCCATTCCTTACCTCCTCGACAGATCTTCCCTTCTGCAAACCAGCATTTTGCATCTGCTCGAGGGGGCCTGCCACCAGGGAAGTGAATGGGGGTCCCTCGGAATTGCAGCAGCTCCATTTCCATGTCCACAGTGTAAGTACTATAGAGTTCCCATTCTTTCCAGTTGGTGTCCAGGATTACATATTCTGCGATTCCATTTCCATTTGAATCTGTCCTTATCAACTGGTTGAATCCATAGAACTGCATGTTTCTGGAATGCTGAACCAGGCTGGCAGCACTAGCCCGTCCATTTTCTTTCATAGCATTATTCATGGCTTGTGCGATAAAGTAAATTGAATTGTAGATGGTTCCAAACAACGGTGAAACCTATTTTTAAAAATTACAATTATCTTGAGCCCTGGTCACCCTAGAGCAATCTCAGAGTGTATTCCAAGCCTGTGTTCATTAGTATGGGCTGCACGTCTGAGTGGAGGAGAGCTATGAAGACCCAGAGGGAAAAAACAATTGTTTCTGAAGACTTGCTTGGTTTCTCCCCTGAATTTTTCTGTTTTTCTCCCCCAGGCCTTCACATCTTTAAATATATCAAATATGACAATTTTATGAGCAAACCAGTCATACACAATATATTTTTATGCTCCTAAACTAAGAAAGTGATTTAGAGTTATAAAGGGCACTAAAAAAACAAGTATGGAATAGACAAGAGGCATCCAATAGAAATTTACCAGGTTAATGACCAGTACATTATGCATGATAAAATCATTTTGCTGGCACTACTAGAATGGCAGGTGAGTGTGGTGAGGCTGTAAATAATGTGTCTCCACAGTCCCTGTCTGTGTCCTGTCTTAGTCCAAAATGGCTCTTCTCCTAGACACGTGCTCCCTGGAGAAAGTGAACGCTAGAATACAGTTGAAACACACAACCCCACACATACACATGCAAACATACATACTGACACATAACACCCCCCAAAGACAGAGCCAAATGTTGTAATGTATGGAGAATGTGGGTTTTAACCAAGAAACCCTATATCCTGTTGGTGTCCAAAGCGGCAAAGCTTTGGTGAGAAACCACTGTAAAGCAGTAAGGCTTCTATGGTGGACAGCATAACTCTGCCTGCTATATAAATATAGTAAAAGCAACAGCATTTGGTGTACTATGCCTGATGCACTGCTTATTAACCTAGTAAATTTGGTTTTGGAACAAACTTGTATCTATTCCAAAAAGGTAGGGAGGAAGAGGGAACGATCCCTCCCTAGCCCCCCCACCACCCATGGGCCATGGCTTCATGGTTTTCCATAACATTTCACCTCTAGGATGGAGTTCAAGAAAGCTATGGTCATGCCATTTTACTGAGCTTCAGAGAAAGCTGATACTTGCTACTTTGGTTTCACCAGGTCTAGAAAGCTATCCTCCTCCTTCATCTGAATAAAAGGGTTTAAAATTGAGTGAATCATTTTCGTGTTGGAAAGACAAGTCAAGATGCAGAGAGGTTTGGTAGCAGCTAGCAAGATACTGCCATGCCCTGTCTACAGAACAGTGGGTTGTCAATTACCCAAGGAGTGTCAAAAATACCAAGGCCAAACCCAATGCAGACCAACAAAATGAGATACTTTAGGTTTGGGACCTAGTAATCAGTATTTCTAAAAGCACCCCAGGTATTCTAATACACATACGGGGTTTAAAACAGTACAGAAGAAGAAGACACACTGGCCTGTGGTCTCTTCCTAAAGCCAGAATGTTAGGCAAGTCACTTAATCCCCTCTCCCTGGGCTTCAGTTTCTTCCTCTCTAAAATGTCTAGAACCATGAATGTCTAAACTTGGAGATCATCTGGCCTGGCTCTCTGTCTCTTTAGACAGGAAAGGGAGGAACAAAGTAGTTCAGCGATTTGTCAAGGTCACTTACCTGGGCATAAAATCCAGACTAGAAGCCAGGTTTTCTGTTCCTAGTTTAGCATTTCTGTTTGAAATAGGCATTATCTGTGGTCTTGTTTAAGCGTGAACTCCTATGAAATTTCCCAACACTTGGTCTAGTACAGGGACCAAATTTAGCTTGCAGACATTTCCGTTTGGACTGTATATGGGTTTTTTTTCCCCTTCATCTCTCTGATCTTTTAACATGAGAGTGTTGAACAGCTCAGTCCTTGGTCTTCTTCTCCAGCAACACTTAACTCCGTTGGGGATCTCTCCTGGTCTCATGGCTTTAAATACCACATCTATGCCATAAAGCTCAGATTTATACTTTCAGCTCAGACCTGTTTCCTAAATTCCAGACTCATAAGTCAACTGCCTACTCTGATATCTCTACATGGATGTTAGATTTCAATGTACCCAAAATCGAGCTCCTGATTTTCACCTCAAATCTTCCTGCTTCATCTATAATGAGTCTTCCCCATTTTTGTTAAGAGCAACTCCATTCTTCCAACGGTTCAGGCCAAAAACCTCGCCCCAGATAACAGAGCTAACTAAGATCAGGGCAGAAATCAACACTTCAGTTCCTTGAGTATTTATCCAATGATCTCTCTCCACTGCCCCACCTTAACACTCACTATACAAAGAGGCATGGCGAACGGATGGCATGTGCATCCTCAGTTCCCTAGCACACACTGAGGTGCCTTAAGGGGCTTTCACTAACTCTCCCTTTTGACTTTCTCAGATGCTCCATTTAATCGTCTTCAGGATTTCTGCGAGAGCCTGCCTGTTTTCTGGGGCTTTGGTAGGTTATGACAATAAGTTAAGGCTGGAAGGTGGAGTTTAAAATCAATACTAGTAAAACAAATGAGTTAAAAAAAAAAAAAAAACCACAGGGCAGCAAGCCCCTGAAAGCAGAGAATATGCTAGTGTTCTGTTTTGAAAGGCACAGAGCCTTCTGGGAAAGAGATTGTATCTACCTACAGCCAAGAGCAAAGATTGAAACTATTAAAAAACAACACCCTCACCTCTGAGTTGACCCATCTCACAGGGTTTTCAGCTGGCCAGGCTATGCTGCCCTTTATGTTCTTGGAGTGACCCCCGTTAGAGCTGACTGACAGCAACTCTCCAAGATGACTGAAACCCTGAAGCCTGAAGCCTGTTTTTCAGGATTCTCCAGCCTCCACCACATAGCACACGCACACACACACACACACTACACGTGTGCATGTGCACAAATGCATGCGCACGCGCGCACACACACACACACACAGAGCCACAAAAATATGGTAGAGGGACCTGAAGCTAAAGGAAAGAGCATAGCTGTACAATAGCGTTCGGGGTTGTAAAAGAACTGTCACAACGGCCCACGCTCACTGTGAGGGCTTGGATTTGTGTTCCAGCTGGTTTGTGTTGCTGTTTCACCCACTGGGCCCTTCCGTGCCCTTCAGCAGTAGAAATTGCCCCTTTCCATAAGTCAAAGGCACACTCTGTGAGTATTGGCCATAAAAGGCCTCCAGCTGCAGCTGCTGCAAATAATGAGAGAGAGAAGAGGTAGAAGGTGGGGTGAGGGAAGAAAGGGCCCTCTCCATAACCTCTGTCCCGGCTTCTGACTACAGCTCCAGAGAAGCATGATGGGATTGGCAGGAGTTTCTGTCAGGCGGATGACCTTGTTGACATCACAGCCCAGAATGGTGAACCGACTCATGACTCAATCTATTAGTTTTGCCTGCGGCATAGACCTGAACCTGATTGAATGAATTATGAATAAATGAATGACAATTGATCGTTCGTTATTCAGCAAATTTAGCTAGCTCTACCTTAGGCTTCTTGGAGCTTGGTATCCAAGAAAACAAGGTCTGGGTCAGGAGCAGTGATTTTCGAATTTGTTAAATTTAATGGTTCATGCTGTTGTTAAGTTGACTGTCATCAGTTGAGATTTACTGTGCTTGCAAGACACAAACCTGGCTTCCAAAGCATTTTGTCCTTAGAAGCATACGTTGAAACATACCTGGGTCAGAAAGCATCATTTGAAGGACAAAATGGCAACATCACTTTTGAACAAAAAGCCAGGCACATGCAGAGATCATGAAACCAGACGGTAATCAAGTTCCTGTTATTCAAGGTGGTACCTCCAATAATGCATGGTCTCAACACTTGGACTTAGCCAAGAGATGGCTAAAACCCAAACTATTTGATATGATCCTCATGAACACAATACCTTTATTTTTTATAGAATGATCCCTCTATTTTTTTTTTATAGAAGATGTACAAAGCCAACTATAGCCACCGTAAGCTGCAGGCAACCTTTCCTGACAAGTTTCTGGTGGCCCCATCCTGGAATGCTTCAGCCCTAACCACATCCCCTGAAGCCCGCTAGCCCCCTGCCAGGCACCTATATTTAAGGTAATAGAAAGCAATGGGTGCCAGGAGCTTTAGGTCCGTCCCCCCCCCGCCCGGCTTGCTGAGAAATCCAGAGGATTTCCTTTGCTTAGGCAAATAAGGCCACATTTGGAAGAATTATCCCAAATGTGTGTTCCAGCAATATGCATTTGTAGCCAATAGCATTTTCCTGAAAACAAGCATTGGGAAGACAGCAAAAGTAAAAGATGCGGGCACTAAACCCTTATTTCAGAAGTCAAAATTTAAAGGTACAAAGTGATAATCCTTGCTCAATCATCCTGAGACTAAATTAGGAATTTTTTCACTGGCTTCCCACCCCCCAATCTCTCCATTCTGATTTATTGTTCTCTCTTTTTTTAAAGATTTTATTTACTTATTTGAGACAAACAGAGAGAGAGAGAGTATGAGCAGGGGAGAGAGGCAGAGGGAGAGGGAGAAGTAGACTCCCCGCCGAGCAGGGAGCCCAATGCAGGGCTCCATCCCAGGACCCCGAGATCATGACCTGAGCCAAAGGCAGACACCCAACTGACTGAGCCACCCAGGTGCCCCTGATTTATTGTTCTCATTTCATGGGTCCTCATAAAGCCCTAGCACCTCCTAGGTTAGAGGAAAACAATCTGAAAAACGCATTCAAATCAAAGTGTTAGTTACTTAGTAATATTACTTTGGATAAAGCACTGGACATGGACACGGTGTAATTTTTTTTTAAGGCTCATGTGTGGTTAAATGGTCAGGTTCTGGTAGCGGATTAGTGTTGGAATCCCAGCTCTGCCACTTGCCAGCAGCTGTATGACCTTGGAAAAGTTACCATGAGCCTCAGTTTCATCATCCATAAAGTAGAGATAATAATACCTAATTTGTAGGCTTGATCTACAGATCTGATGAGACCATTTATATTAATTACCTGGCACAGAGTAAGCACTGAATACATGAGAGCTGCCATTATTTGCACTTCAGAAGAGGAGCACAGAACTCTAGTAATATCATCCTGGAAAGCATAGTGGTCAAGTACCTTATCCCAGTCTTGAATTTGTGACCAAAAAATAAAAATCTCAATTTTATTTTATTTTATTTTAAGATTTCTTATTTGTAAGTAATCTCTACACCCAGCATGGGGCCCGAACTCATAACCCAGAGATCAAGAATTGCACACTCCACCAACTGAGGCAGCCAGGTGCCCCTAAAAGTCCTAATTTTAGACCTAGTGTTCTTAGCACCCTGAAATGGTAAAACTGTTCCCCTTCATTGGGGGAGAGACCTTATTTCTATTTCGTTCTCCATGATATCACCTGCAGAGTGCTTGGAACATAGTAATAATAAAAAGAACAACAACATTAATAACACTAATAATAAACATTTATTGAGGGGTTATTAGGTGCCAGGCAAGCTCTTTATGTGTATTAACTCATTTAATCCTCACAACAACTCTATGAGGTAGGTACTATTATTACTCCCAACTTAAAATAATTAAAAGATGGGGCGCCTGGGTGGCTCAGTCGTTAAGCGTCTGCCTTCGGCTCAGGTCATGATCCCAGGGTCCTGGGATCGAGCCCCGCATCGGGCTCCCTGCTCTGCGGGAAGCCTGCTTCTCCCTCCTCCACTCCCCCTGCTTGTGTTCCCTCTCTTGCTGTGTCTGTCTCTGTCAAGCAAATAAATAAAATATTAAAAAAAAAAAAATAATTAAAAGATGGAGAGAGCTTAAGTAAATGTACAGTACTCTGCCTTCAAAGCCGATGCTCTTAACCACCATGTTATACCTGAGCTTAATAAATACTTGCTAAGTCAATTAGCTGACTGTGATAGATCCACCAATGACTTTTTTTGTAACTTCTTTTTTCTTTCATGACTTCCTGATTGAGGCTAGTGAGATCAAGATTTTCTTCCTCACTCTCTTCCTCCTCTCAAATATCACTCCCAAACAAGGAGAACAAGGAACAGAAACACCAACCCTCCATATCTGTCAGTAATAGGGGATATCTGTAACTCTGACCCACTGAATATGAAGATGGAAAGTGATAACTGATTTAGCAGAGTGGGGGGCAATTAAACCTAAGTACCCGAAGAGGGGAATGTTGGTAAGCAACAAGCAGATTTCCCCCTTGAGAATCCCAGAAAGGCTTAGGAATTAGAGGCACCAAGTACTATAGAAGTGGTAGTGAGGCAGAACTTTAAAGGAGGGAAAGCCCTTTGAACGTCCCTGCAAGGAATGATTAGACATCTGCCATCCGCACCTCTATTGAGGAGAGCCAGACCCTGCTGGAAACAGGTTAAATCGATTCAGAGCAGCTCTGGAGCTGGGACACTCAATCCAAAGGAAGGTAAAATTTAGGTGGGCCACAAAAAGAGTGATGACGTTAAAGTTTTTATACTTAATAATGAGAGTCCCAGGCTCCTTCCCCCAACATGACTCCTAGAATAGTGACAACCAGGCTTATGACTCCCAAGAAGACGGGAGTATTCTTCCTGGAGAAAGTGTAGCCCAAGAGGCAAGATCTACAGATATTGACAGAAAAACTCCAGCTGGCTAGCCAATTACCCTATGCTGAAGCCCACTGGTCAACAAACACACAATGTACATACACCTTCAAATCTGTCTCTTAGAGCTTCATTCTTAAATATGGACAACCAGGATCACCAGAGAGTTAAAGAAAGCTTCCAACATGAAATAGAAAGACCAAAACAAAGAAGCATGAAAAATTAGAAATGGAGAAAAACACAGACAGCAGAAAAAAACTTCAAAGAAAATACAGTGACTATTTTCTGAGAAATAATAGAAAATACCATATTTACAAAACAAAAGCAGGATGCCATTAAAATAGAATAATCAAACAACAAGAACCAACTCTTGGAAATTAACAATATGATAGGAAAAAAATTTTAAAAATTAGTAAAAGAGAAGGCAAAACTGAGAAGCTCTTTTAGGAAGAGTAACATAGCAAAAATATGGATGATACAAGAGAAATAATTAGACAATTAAAAAAATCAACCCAGACAATCTTATAAACAACAAATAGTATTTCCAGAGAGAACAAAGACAATGTCGTTGAGGAAATTATCAAATAAATAATATACAAACATTTCCCAGGTGGACTGAGATTGAAAGGCCCCACAGTAGATACTGCATAATATATGTCAAAGACCCAGACATCATCATGAAATTTCCTAACATCAAGAATAAAGAAATAATCTTAAAAGCTTCTGGGGGAGATGGGGAGGAGTAAAGAGTTTGCATCAAAGACTCAGGAATAACAATGGCTTTGGAGTTGTCAGTGCCAACAATGGAAATAAGAAGACAGTGTGCCATGTCTTCAAAGTGCTAAGGGAAAACGATTAGATTTGATCTGATTTGATTGATTTTAAGTAATCTCTACACCCAATGTGGGGCTCGAACTCACAACCCCGAGATCAAGAGTCACATACTCCTCCGACAGCCAGCCAGGCGCTCTAGAGAAAATGACTTTTTAACCTAGATTTATATACTCAAACTATCAATCAATAGTGAAGATAGACTAATGACCTTCAGACATGCAAAATTTCAAAAATTTACCTTCTGTGTACATTTCTCACTAGAGAATGTGCTCCACCAAAACAAGAGTAAACTGGGGGAAAAAATGGGAGTCACAAGATTCATGAATAGTGGATTCAGCACAGAAAAAAAAAGAGAAAGGGACCTTCCAGGGTGATAAAAAGGGAGATCTTAGCACAACAGTTGTGCAGAAGCTTTAGAGAGCAATAAGTTTAGATTGGAACAGGAGGACAGAGAGCCTCAGGAAAAACAAATGAAATTGATAAGGGGTTTTTGCCATGTATAAAATTGTTCTGTGAGAATTCTACAGCTTTATCAGACAATGTGGAAAGACTTCGAAATTCAAATTAAGGTAAACAAATTTAAAAATAAAGCAATTATCAACCCCAGTAAAAATCAAAAGTTACATGCAGAATGAATTGTTACCATAGTATACCACATGGATCAGCAATCAATGATATTTAGATAGGTATAATATTAAAAATACCAAATATGAATTTAACAAAAAATTGCGGTGTACCTATATTGAAGGTCTGAAGGCGCATAAGGAAGTATATAAGAGCTAAAAATACTCAAGTCTAAGAGAAAGTCAACAAATAATGTCTAAATTTGATTAATCAAGGGGTGCCTGGTGGCTCAGTCCATTAAGCATCCAACTCTTGGTTTCGGCTCAGGCCCCAATCTCAGACTCATGAGATCAAGCCCTGCATCAGGCTCGGTGCTCAGCACAGAGTCTGCTTAAGATTCTCTCTCTCTCTCTCCCTCTGCCCCTCTCCCATGCTCTTACCCTCTCTTTCTCTCTCTCTCAAAATAAATAATCTTAAAAAAAAAAATTCTCTCTGCTTCTCCTTCTGTCCCTCCCCACTCACTCCCTCTCTCTCAATATTTAATAAATAAGTTGATTAATCAAGAGATACCAAAAGAGAGAGAGAGAGACCAGTGGCAGTATGGTATTTACAAACCCAGAGGTAAATACCAGAATAAAGAGCTAAAAGACAAGAAAGTGGTTGCTTCTGATAAAAGGTGTGGGGGCGGGGGGAGGCCTAGGAACTGCTTTGTTGTTGACACAAACTTTTTAGCATTTCTTAACCTTTAAAACTATGTGCACATATTACTTTGACAGTCTTTGGTTTTACTTTTTAAAGAAGTAAGGGCATAAATTAAAAGAGATTGCAAACCACTGCTATCTATAGAAATTTCAATTCCACTGGAAGTTATTGGGCAAGAGAGAAATATGGCCATGTTTTTCATACATTTGTTTATTCATTTACTATCTCTCTCACTGGAATTTACACCCTATAAGATCAGGAAGAAGAGATGTGCTAGTAAGTGTTTAACTCTATGAGAAGGAAAATAACTCTTACTTGTATCATTTACCAATTTCTGTGGTGTAAATACTCCCGATGGCTGGTTTCTAGCTACCAATACAATGTCACTAAACACAGAACTGGGAAAAGGTACACACCATCAGCTTTTGTAAACCGGCTCCAACAAACCACTGACAAAAATCTTGTCTTGTTTACTGTTCTATCTGGAGTTCAACATAATGCATGGCACATGGCAGGTGCTCAGCAAATAATTGTTGATCTCTTGACTGAACAGGGCAAAAACAACAGGAGCCCAGGGACAAGCAAACAATGCACTACATCATTTGATCTAAGAAAATACCATTTGGAATTCTGAAAGCAAAATAATCTTGAAAGCTGAAACTATTGAGAGATTTTTTTGCCAGGAATCAGAAAACTTCAAGACTAGGGGGCTGAAATCAGATTGTAACTTAGATGGTAAGTATGAGGTCATTCTGGCCCCATGGAAGAAAAAGTGGAAAGGAAGGTAGCTGTAAGCCAAACATTCTGCTAGTTACCTTACACGTGTGATTTGTTTAAATCTTTGCAATAATCCCAGAAGATGTAGATCACTAACTCATTTTACAGATGGAAAAACTGAGACTCAAAAAAGTGTAAGTAGGGCCCCTGGGTGGCTCAGTTGGTTAAGCGACTGCCTTCGGCTCAGGTCATGATCCTGGAGTCCCGGGATCGAGTCCCGCATCGGGCTCCCTGCTCGGCGGGGAGTCTGCTTCTCCCTCTGACCCTCCTCCCTCTCATGCTCTCTGTCTCTCATTCTCTCTGTCTCAAATAAATAAATAAAATCTTTAAAAAAAAAAAAGTGTAAGTAATGTGCCCAAGGACACACAGCTAGTAAGAGTGGAACCCCGGGATTTCAACCCAAGTGTGGCTAACTCTTTATCATATGCTCTTTCTGCTATACCAGCTGCCTTCAAAAATTTAGCAAACTAATTTTTAGGTAAAAGGGGGTTTTGTTTATCAGAAATCTGAAGATAACTGTCTCATCCTTCTCTCAATCTTTGGTTATGAGGGTATACCTTAGGCACCTGCAAAGTGGGGGTGGAAATGCATCCAAATAAGCTGTTTTATAAGATCTAGATTCTTTGTTTTAGCTCTATTTTCTTGTCTAAAGCAGAGTGCAGGCTGCCTAGCAACCAAGATAAAGGTGTCTTTTTTTTTCCTTGCCTTAATTACCTTATGTTTTCCACAAGCACAAAGAGATTGGATCAAATATTAAGAGTAGAAGATCTGAGTTTTTTGTATCAAAATATCTGTTCATATGTATGTATGATTTACAATACAGAAACACACACATCTTTCTCCTTCCCTCAATTTCGTGATTAAAGTAAAAAGACTTAGTCTGTATCGATGTGGTGCCATATCATTGGCTAAAAAGTACAAAAATTCACCATCTCTTTGCTTGCCTATAAATATACCAAACAACTGGTTTGAGCAACAATTCTTAGCAGTTTGAGGGATTCTTGCAATTCTTGACCAAACTGACCATTTGTTTTTAAACATGTGTGTGTCTCCTAAAAGAAAGATTTATTATAAACATCTCAGTAGCAATCAAGTTCAAAATCTGCCCTGTTAATATCTCTGCTAGTCACTTTTTTATTAGAACAAGAATCAGCAAAATCTTTGTTATCCATACTTAAACTAAACCTAAGTCTTATCTGAATCATTTGTTCAGAGGCAGAAGCAGTCCACAGGATAAAGAAATAAAGGGTGGATATAAAGGAGAATATCATGGAGAACGTTGAGTGTTAGACATTATCAGCTGCCTACCTGACAGCCTTCTTCCCTGCTAACAGAATTTCAATTCTGTTCACATTTTTCCAACAGCCATAGGGTTGATCATGATGGTCTTGTTCCTCTTTCTAAAGTATTGATTTAGGTATGCATATGAGACATGAATGTGATCAGGAAAGTATGGAGAGAAGTCTGCTTGAGGAGCTTCTGGGAAAGATTTCCTCACTCTTAAAAAGAGGCACAAGAGAAAGTCATTCCCCATTTTTATCTGGAGACCATTCCACCTATAATATGTGATGTCTGGAACTGTGGCAGCCATCATGGGACCATAAGACCAACCAAATCACGATGGCAAGACAGCATGCTACGGCTTGTAAAGTGGAACGATGAGTCGAACCTGGTTCATTGATAACATCATTGAGCTGATGAATTAACTGCCCCTTGAGCACCCATACCTTCAAATTTTGGGAAAAAAATCACTTGGGCCATTTTGTGTTGAACAGTCTATTACTTACAGCCAGAAGCATTATAACTAATACACTATGCTAGCAAATGCTAGAACTTTTAATCCTACTTACGTGTTATTCTAAATACTTCTAAAAATGACTGCCTTCTTCTACATCTAGCCTCCAACCTATAAAAACCCCCTCTGTATTTTCTCAAATCTAACTGGTATTTTCGGCCTCACCACCTTCTTCCCATATTCCTTGTCTTTTTTGGATGTTTCCTCTTTGTTTTTGTCTTTCCTTTCTCTGCTTTCTTCCCCTCCCTACTCCTTTACCTTTCTCCAGCCCTTAAGTGTTTGTGATTTGAATCTGAAATATGTTTATACATATATTCATTTATACACATGTAAATATCATGTCTCGCATATTAGAAGGGAGGAATTCTTCCCCATTCCAAATGATTCCTTTCATACCGAGATAGCTCTACTAGCAAAAACACACCTGACCTCTCTTCGTCCCCTTACTCATTCCTTCCCACAAAGGAGGAGTGACTTACCTTACTGGTTAATTTGGAAGGAGAACTAAAGATGTGTGGCCCAGTCCCTCCTAACTTCTCTTGGGAGCCAGCTACCTATAGCAAGCCCACACCCACTATGCTCCTCCGGGCTGTACATTTTACAAAAGGCATGCCTTTGTGGTGCCAGAATATGGTGGTCCTGCAATGCTGTTGACTAGGTGGAGAAGTCTGGGTAATCCTCAGATTCAGTACTGGGAAGCTCGAATGCCTACGAACAGAAGCCGCATTCTCTAATACCAGGTTTATCAATGATAAAGTTAATATGGTCTCATATACCAGCTCTCTTTTATTTTGAATAGATTTAGAACTATTCAAACCAGCTGAACTTGGGTCAGAAATAAGACTTCTCTAGCTCCCTTGAACAGTACTAGTATATATAAAAGCTTTGTTCTCCTGTTCTTAAATATATTTTTATTTATTCTTCATGGCTGCATGCTGTCATTGTGGGTGGCTTGACAATAAAAAAATGCTTCAACGATGTGTCTTTGTTTTAGAAATGTTTTCTGCAAACAAAAGGTGTTCTTAATTTGTGCGTGGTTGCCTGCTCTTGATTGGGCTGCCTGTAGAATAGAGGCTTCTCATAGGAACAATATTGACCTTCCTGACGTTTGAGGGCCTCTGCTTATGATAACTTGTAAATCTGCACTTACTTGATCTGACTCCAGCGTCTCAGGAATTTCATGGCTAGCTGCTGCCTCAGTATAGGCTTGATAGAAGGTCTTTTCTTGGGACTCCATTGTAATGGTCAACACAGCATCGTAGGCTTCCCGGAGTTTTGGGTTGTTCCTCAGGACCTGGTAGGGGGTATGCTTATAAGGTAAACTGTAGAGCAGGGCATCATAGGGAACAAAGACATAGGTTCCATCAGCCATTTTCAGATCATGAGCCCATTCCAAGAGATGCGTCTGAGTTTCTCCCCCAATCAAGGCCGAATGCATACACATGATGATTACTGAAACCAACAAAGCAGGGAGGTTATGGCGGTAATATGTTAGAAAAATAGAATTCCAAAAACCACAGAGGGAGAAATAAATAAATGTGTTATAACCAACTGGTAAACGATTTTTATCTTATGCCTCTAAGATGATCAAGATGTTGAAACCCTGAGCTAAGGCTGAGGTATGTTCAGGGACTCTGGATTAGGCATAGGGATGTAACAGATACGTATATAGCCTGCAGAGCCTACTGTTAGACAGGAACAAGAACGTATTTAGCAAATGGGAGGTAGCATAATGAACAGGCTTTGGGATTGGAAGATTCAGGTTTATATCTTAACATCACTAATTACTGTTAGCTGTATACCCTTAGGTAAATTGCTTTACCTCTCTCTGCCTCGTTTATAAAATGGAGATCATAAATATGTACTTCATGGGGTGGTAGTGATGATTGAAGGAGCAATTCGTATAATGGGCTTAGCACATAGCGCTCAAAAAATAGTAGCTATTATTAGTACCTAAGAATAAGAAGGCTAGAGGGAGAGGATGGGGGACATTCTCAGAGCCACCACTGCTACTTACGGCCCGGCTCCTGCAAACAACATTCCAATAGATTTTGCACAACTGCTCCCACCCTTACCGTGGCCATTGTAGACAATGAGTGGCACTAGCTCACACTGACCTCTAAATGCTAATAATATTATGGGTGATATGTTCAACTTTTAAAAATCTAACTTCCCTATAATTGGAATTACTTTGCAGTCTATTTAATTCCTCCTAGACTTACGAAACTATGTTGTTTGGCAAGGCCATGCTAGAATAGAGTGGATTAGAGGAGGCCACGGTTGAAGAATGGCAGCAAGATCATGAGACTGAAAGTCTTCTATCCAATTTCGCCCTTGGCATGCTAAATGAGTTTAGTTTAAGCCCACTTGTGCTTCAGTGCCCACATCTTTAAAATGTAGATTCCAAAGCATTTCACAGGTACATTGAGTAGTTTAATTAGATAATGCCTGGCAAGTATTCTGAGCTCCTTGAAGAAAGGCAAAGGTCCTATTGCTATTGGTAAATATTAATTATACGTGCTTACACGGAACCTTTAATCTCAGGGACTGAATACGCTTAGCTACGTTCAATGACTGGTCTTTGGCGTTTACATATTTCTTCATCTGTTTCCAAAGTCATTTTTTTACACTGGTTAAATACCCCCAGAAACTTTCCCCTTTGACTTAGAGCTGATACCTTCCAGTTTTTTAAGGTGTAACTAGCAAGTTATGAAGATGATTTAAATCACATGCACGCACACACACATACAGTGTAACTTTGAGTTTTCAAATGACCATTAGTTCCTTCAACATAATTGCCCTAATAGGTTTTACATGTATTCTGATCCTTAAATCTTCCTTCAAATACTCTGGGATATCTTTGGAGCTAGTTCATGAGCCACACAAGGAATTCAGCCTCCTTTGTTCATAATTACATATTGCATAATGGGTAAATGGAGTGCCAGAGAGGTTTGACAAGCAAAGAGCTGGATTTAGATGGAAAATCTAGAACCAAAGACATCTAAGTCCTTAAATTTGGTTACACCATTAAACGTGAATCAGTTTGGTCAAATTAGTCCAGTAACAGGTCCACTGAGGGGGAAAAACGAGTTAAGTCAGGTGTTTCAGTTAGTTGGCCAGTCCATCCACCAGGATCCTTAGCAAGCAAGTCAATATTGGCATCTTCAACAAAAACAGAGATTAGGTGACTTGACCAAGATTACCCAACAGAGATAAAATTGTATTTACTACATTTCAAGGAATATTTAAATTACTTCACTAGATGGAACGTTAAATGGAATTAAGTGCTTTGTGTTGGTTGAAACACAGCAAATACTTTAACATACACTATGTGCAGTGGGTGCCGTGGTGTACCATCCAGCTGCAGCCTTCACGACTGAAGCTCTCATTCTCCTAGCTGCTGGGGGTGGGGCGGTGTTAGGAGATGATAGCTAACACCTCTCTGAGAATTGCCCTCAGCTGAGGAGAGCCACCTCTCCCAAGGTCACACCCCTTCAGAAGTATGCTGGAGCTGGTTGGTGCTGGTTCACAAGAGCCTGTGGTTCAATTTTCAGGGATTTTGTGCGCTAGTCAGTGTCAGACTGATAGCTTGAAATTGGGCATGGTGGGAGTAATTATGGAAATCACTCCATGAAAATTGGCAAACGTTACAAATCAGGGCTATTTTCCTTCCACGAACCAGCTATTAAACAATCATTATCAGGGGCACCTGGGTGGCTCAGTCGTTCAGCGTCTGCCTTCGGCTCAGGTCATGATCCCAGCGTCCTGGGATCGAGCCCCGCATCGGGCTCCCTGCCCGGCGGGAAGCCTGCTTCTCCCTCTCCCACTCCCCCTGCTTGTGTTCCCTCTCTAGCTGTCTCTCTCTCTCTCTCTGTCGAATAAATAAATAAAATCTTGAAAAAAAAAAACAATCATTATCATACTGTACCCCTTTCTCAGCATCAGCCTGTCCCCAATGACTGGTCAAGGACTGTGTCTTCTTTATCTCTGTATCCTGGTACATCTTATGCACCCAATGAACATTGTTTAAATGAATGCCTGAAAAATTCAGAGAGGTTGTACACTTGGGTATCTTTTGTGGGTTCCTTGAGATGAGAGGCATGGTCATATTTTGATGGTTAGTATGGAAAAACAAGTTGAAGTGATATTTACTGGGCAGGTAAATTCTACCATACTTGTCCTTAATGCTTAGTGTCATTAATTATGCTCAAGACCTTACCCTCAACCTTAATCTCTCCTTGTAATTTTTCTTTCATTGGCCCATACTAAGGATATCTTAGACAAAGAGTCAGAATTTTTATAACTGGGAAGACTCTTTGAGACCTACTAGTTCCTTTCATTGCCCTCATTATTTTACAGATGAGAAAATGGAAGCCTCGAGAGGGTATGATCACGGTCTCCTCCATTTTTTGTATGGCAAGACCTTGCCATTGAACATGACTAAAGTAGAAAGCATAAATACTGAATTCAAACAACAGCATCTTAATTTAGTAGATTGAGTGCTTTGTGAACAGGGATTTGTGGATGCATCTGTTCTACATGATGATTTTACTAAATAGCTTTATTATCGCAAAATTACATTCATTAAAATGGGATTTTACCTGTAAGTTGTTGTCAGGAAAGGATTAGTGGACAGAAACCTTAAATCCTAGACAAGGCCTGGGTCAATGGGTGATCACTGAATAATACTAATTTGTAAGTTTCCATCCCGATTGTTAACAGTCAGCCACCCTATAGCCAAAACAAGGATCAGGAGATACATCCTGCTGAGATCCCAGCTCACCACAATATGATACTAGCACTTTCTCTAAGCTTCCTGAGCCCCACCGAAGACACCCAGCGGCTATGTCTTCATACTGTGGTACCCACTAGGGCAGCCTGTCCAGGACCTTCTCTTTCACCCTCAACACTAGCAGCAAGAAACATCATGAAACTCCAGGAAAAGTCTATTACTAAGTCGCTCAACTCCCACTTTTCTTCTTATATTGAAATATTCTGTCTGATAGTTCCTTGAGATAGAGGAACTGTGTTTCTCAGAAGGCGAAGTTCACTTCTTTATTTCTCACAGATTACTGGCTATAGAGTCCTTAGTGGAGGAAAACGGGCTCAGTCTCACACCTAAGTCCTTAGTCCTTAGGAGTCGTATTCATACTGTGAGCCCACAGTATTGCTCCCAATCCACAGAAACACCCCCCTCCAAATTCTACTGTTCTTTATCTTCATTTTAACCCTTTTGTGACATCTCCTATCACTGACATTTATTTTAACCTATTTTGTTTTAACAAATGTTGAGGGGGGGGAAGGTACACAAGCCAGAGGAAGGGAGGGGACATGCTCTGTGATTTATCCCAAGTCTCACATTCCCCCAGGGTTCAGCCATCTGGCCATACATTTCTGTGAAAGAAGTACATCCAGACCCTCTTCCTGTCAGCTTTCTTCTATTCAGTCTATAAAATGGATGCATAAGAAGAGAGTGGGAGGCTCTGGAATCTGTTTCCAAGCTCCGCCCCCTAGTGTGATTGGGTGCAGGCGGCTTCAAAGCACAATGTAAGAACGTGGCTCTGGGCGCTGTGTGACTGTTTCTATCAGCTAAGGGTACCCCCACCCCGACACACACATTTTTGGCTTTAAGTCCAGAGACCACCACCTACATCAGATCGTGTTTTCTCATACCCAATAAAACTGGTACTGCAAGTGCATTTATTGCTTTCACATCACTGCCCAGCTTGAGATAAGTTTTTAATATTTCTCCACACCTTGCAACATATGTTTTCTTCAACTTTTTACAGCTGCTACACAGATAAGGCCTCTTAAATGTTGAAAGCTTAGATGCAGGATGCCTCTTTAGAGACTTCCTCTTGTGCTGGGTCTTCAATAATTTTATCATTACTGATATCGGACCCATTCATGAGAGCAGGTGGTCTTTCACCATTTACATTTACTTACGCTTTTCCATACCAAATCCTATACCAAATGCCCTATCAACACGAAGGCTCTTAGCCACAATATTATCAGTATCACTGTTGTTATTACTGTAGGAAAATAAGGCCAACACCGGCTACCTTGGGGCGCTTCAAAGAATTTCATCAGTGGACCCAACAATTAAGAAAGAAAAATGGAAGAGCCGAATTATACACCTTATCTGGCACACACGATCTCAAGTGAGTATGCTTTGGGGACATACTTCAGGTAGACAGGAGGCAGCAGAGTATAAGTCTTTCATTAGACCAGTGGTTTTCCAAGAGTGATCCCTGGACCAGCAGCACGGGCACCACTGTGAACTGGTTAAAAACGCAAATTCTGGGGATGCCTATGTGGCTCAGTCTGCTGAGCATCTGCCTTTGGCTCAGATCATGATCCCAGCATCCTGGGATCAAGCCCCACATTGGGCTCCATGCTCAGCGGGAAGCCTGGTTCTCCCTCTCCCTCTGCCTGCCTGCCTGCCTGCCTACTTGTGATCTCTCTCTCTCTCTCTGTCAAATAAATAAAATCTTTTTAAAAAATGCAAATTCTGGGGCCCTTCCCCAGGCTTGCTTCCTTCCTGAACCAGAAACTCCGGAGGGGAACCCCGAAATCTGTGTTTTAACAAGCCCTCCAGGGGATTCTGGTAAACACCAAGGTTTGAGAGGCACTGCTTTGGACCAACCTGAGTACATAGCCTGGCTTTCCCATTCACTAGCTGTGTGACATTTGGCAAGTTATTCAACCTCTTTTGGCCTCTGAAATCTCATCCATAAAGTGTGTTAAATAATAACCTTATTACATAGAGATGTTGCAAGAACTGAATGAGATGGTCTGTACAAAGCCCTTGCAAAATGACTAGCACGCAATAAACTCTCAGGAAATATTAGCTATTACCAATGTTGCTATTATTTCTTTGTCTTTTTTTAATGTACAATAATTTTCAATAGGTGGGAAGAGGCTAGCCAGATCCCTGGCAATAACATAGTAATAAGGTCTTCAATTTTGGACAAACAAGAGAAGACCATTCTGTGTTCTATTTACTAAATATCATATTGTAATGAAGCATTCCTAATTTGAAAGGATTTAAAGGCATTCCCAATGGTTCAACAACCCGGTAAGCCCAAATGGAAAGGATTTCACAGTCAGCCAAACATCCATAGGCAAAAAGGTGATGAGAGGAGAGGAGAATTTGAAATAGCCATTTGAAAAGTTCTCCAAAGAGCTTTTCAGTGGGGCCTCCTGTTAACCTTTGTGAGAATTAGCAAAAACCAAACCAAACCAAACCAAACCAAAAAACCTCTTCTGGGGAATTGCAATCCCACCGCTGCTCCACGCGGTGAGTTGATGCTCTTTTATACCATGGAATCAAAACGTCCACCAGGGCTCATGGTTTAAGTAGAGAATGAACTGGGTTTTGGCCCTCCTGCCCACTCAGCTAGATCCCCCGGTGCCAGGTACAACCTCCATAAATATGTACAGCAGCCCCAACTGTGAATTGAGGCCTTTTGTCTCTGATTACGATCTTTCCTATTTGACTCTGTCAGAAACAAAGATTATTGGTAATTGCTTCTGAAGCTTCAAGGAAAGGAGCTGAGCATCTGGGAGACGCCGAATCTCCCCTTCTCTGGGACTTCACTTACCCCATTGTTTGTTGTTAAGAAGGCCTACACCTACCTACTTGTGAGGTGAGGCTCACAGGTGTTGTAAAACCTGAAAGGAAATACCTATCTTCTGGGTAATCCTGAGGATTAAATGAGATTAAACATATGCAAATACCTTGTAAACTGTAGAGAGCTGTTCACATGTAAAGTGGTATTATGGTTGCTTTCATTGTCTCTATGGCAGCATCTAATAACTCCCCTGCTGCTTCCGGTCCAAAGAGCCCACAGCCGTTATTATTTGCTATTATCATCTTTACTATTAAATGTTAGTACTGCCTCGGTATCGGTATCGTGTAAGCACAATTTAGACCTGTTTCTGAGAGAGACGGTTCTTCTGACTCCATTGAGGTGCCAGCGATACTTCTTAATTGGAAACCTAAATTTACAGAAACGAGAAGCCACACACCAGCCCGTAGTAGACTCGCTTTCTCTCCCCTTCCTCCCCACCACCATTCCTCCATACCACCACCACACGGGGCTGGGATCACTGTTATTGTGAGCAGCAGATCAGACAAAAACCATCTTTTAACTATTTTTATTACTGCCAGATTATTGCTGGGCCTCTTCCTCCCTAGGCTTCTCCCCATCTTAAAACTTCCATTCCTTTAATGGGCTGATGCAGACTGTTACAAAGAAAGCAATCTGATTAAACACAGTTATATTAAGACCAAAATGACTGGCAACCCGAAGTAAGGAACATTTATTTGCATTTTCATTAACTGAAAGCAGTGGTTCCTTTTTTTTTTTTTTAAGATTTTATTTATTCATTTGAGAGAGAGCGAAAGCAAGAGAGATCACAGAAGGAGAGGGAGAAGCAGATTCACGGCTAATGGAGAGCCTAATGTGGGCTCGATCCCAGGACCCTGAGATCATGACCCGAGCAGAAGGCAGATGCCCAACCAATTGTTGAACCATTGGGAATGCCTTTAAATCCTTTCAAATTAGGAATGCTTCATTACAATATGATATTTAGTTTCCACCGCATTTTGTACATCACAAAAGGTCCTTCTCTGAAGGTTCGGGTGGGGGTCCACAGTGTAAGGAGTAGCCTCATATCCAGCAGAATAGGGAAGAGGCTCAGCTGAGCTCACACAAAAAGCTTAGTGCCTTTTCAATCAAGATAGGTAACAGCTAGGAATACTTCAGCTGTCTTGGCCCGACCAGAAAAGAGGGGCTAGAAAAATCAGTCAGAGATTTGATCTGGTATATGCTGTGCTTCATGTGTTGTAACCTTCCTCACTGCCCTGTTGCCCCAGTCCATATTCACTGGCCTCTGGCTCAGTTTCTCACCAGATCTCCCACTTTCTATTGGGATGGGAATTGGGCCCTATACCCCAGGCCGCTTGGTTCAAGTCCTGAAAGTCTATTTATGTTCATACTCCGGATCCTGTTTCTCATGCTTCTACTGGCGGGGACACTGTTCTCACCCGACAACAAGGCTATCTTACTTTGACTCACTCCCCTTCCGCAACTCCTAGCGTCACACCCCACCCACGGCTTTGGCGTGCCCTCCGATGCCACCAACTGGCTATACCAAATGTGAGCACCGCACACCTTTGGATATGCCACACTGTCAGAGGTCATACTCAGGCCACAGCCCAGCTGATGGCTCAGTGTCCCTGCTCCCCACCCCTACCCACATTCCGACTCCTGTCACTGAGGTCCCAGCATGCCCCATCTGAGTCTGCCTATGTTTTGTCAGAAACCAGAGGCAAAATCCTGCAGTGCAGAGCTTTGTCTTTGCTCCCTTTTCTCTCCCTTTCTGAGTCCCTACTTCACTTCCCCTTGCTGTCCTCCCTACCCAGGGTCGGCCTCTGCTCCATAACCACAGACCTTCCTCCCTAGGCTTCTCCCCCACCCCATCTTAAAACTTCCATTCCTTTAATGGGCTGATGCAGACTGTTACAAAGAAAGCAATCTGATTAAACACAGTTATATTAAGACCAAAATGACTGGCAACCCGAAGTAAGGAACATTTATTTGCATTTTCATTAACTGAAAGCAGTGGTTCCTTTTTTTTTTTTTTTAAGATTTTATTTATTCATTTGAGAGAGAGCGAAAGCAAGAGAGATCACAGAAGGAGAGGGAGAAGCAGATTCACGGCTAATGGAGAGCCTAATGTGGGCTCGATCCCAGGACCCTGAGATCATGACCCGAGCAGAAGGCAGATGCCCAACCGACTGAGCCACCCAGGCGCCCCTATAGCGGTGGTTCTTAACCCTGGCTACATTTTACATGCACCTGGGAGGCTATTGAAAATACCTCTGCTGGGGCCCCACTGCAGACCACCAGAATCTCTGGAGGTGGCATTCTAGCACCATTTTGAAAAGATGTCCAGGTAATTCTAGCGTGCAGTCAGAGTGAGAACCATTGACCTAAAGGAATGAATCTCCAAGAGGAAGGCAATGATATGTACATTTGCTACCTCTCTGCCTCAAAGGACTTGTGGGTGGTGAGCACTCAATCCTAACTTCTCTCAGTCTGACAGCCCAGAGAGTTTCAGAGCCTGGATTTATTTAACATTTCATGGTAGAGGCCAAAATGTCATTTCAAAGAGTATACTATTTAGAATGGGCGGGATGTGAAACACTCCTGGAATGTAAGCTTGCAGGAGACACTGGGCTTCGTGAAGATTTGTAACATATTCTAAAGTTATGATACGAAATCTGTGAGCCTGTTTCTGGCATGACTTCTCTCTGGAAATGGTTTTATATCTTTCCAAATGATTCTGTGCTCTGCTGTGAAAGTATCAAGCTCTATTATGAAGTAATCAGAGCCACACTGATTGCTTAACATTACAGGATCTTGTAGGCCGGAGCTGGAAGCGGACTACTGTAGTTCCAGGAACTAAAACTTCTTGCCCTCATCTTCCCATAATGATCATAATTAAGGTCCAAGACTGGTGACACTTGAACCTTAAAATGGGCTTCTGTGTATAGGCCAGGCTAACCCGGACCATTCTCTAACAAACCCATTGTTATGTTAAGAAAATGACTGGAACCAGGACTAATCCTAGCAGTAATCAATTTGACAAGTAGTTTCTGAGTTGTCCGTTCTCAAGCGGTGGAGTGGCCTGCAATGGGGAAATGAGCAGTGTTCCCACAAATCACTGCCACTTTCCAGAAAAAAGTCGGGCCTTAAAAAACTGGAATAGAGGGGCGCCTGGGTGGCTCAGTCGTTAAGCATCTGCCTTCGGCTCGGGTCATGATCCCAGGGCTCTGGGATCAAGCCCCGCATCAGGCTCCCTGCTCCGCGGGAGGCCTGCTTCTCCCTCTCCCACTCCCCCTGCTTGTGTTCCCTCTCTCGCTGTGTCTCTCTCTGTCAAATAAATAAATAAAATCTTAATTAAAAAAAAAACTGGAATAGAAAATATCGAAACCAAGTGCCACAAGGGCTTGGCAATAAGAATAAGTAAGAGACATCGGATTCAAGAGGACCAGGAAGGGCTCCTCTTCCCCCAAATCTACTCAGCTCACTCTGGTGATGGTAGCTTTGCTGGGTCAGCCCTTTGCTTCATGCTTTGTCCATTGTCTCTGCAAGAATCACCTTTGAACATCAACCTTCTCTTGGAAGGGGAAAGGTTAAAATCTGGGCTGTCTCCTCATTTTAATATGCTTTTATTTATCAGCTAGGTCCCTCCGAATCAGCTAGTTGTGTGCTGCAAACAGATAAGCCCTGTTTTGGGAGGCCCGGGGCAGGGGGGGGAGGCAGAGGACAGAAGGGAGATGTATACTATGGAGTCCACAGAAGACAGGTTCCAAGTGAAATGTGATGAAGCAGGTGACAAGAATGGACCAAAATGGAGCCATAAGAGCACCCCTCTTTGGGTGATCTGAAACTATTGGGGTCCTAAAGGCGTGTGTGTGGGGGGGGGGTGGCTCCCATGATGCTGAGAGTAGGCACTGGGACCGAAGGGCATTTTAACCACCGAGTTCTTTGTACCTTTATCTCGTTCATAAAGGAGGCTCCCTTGAAGCTGGACGGTCTTGGAGCCTGAGTGTGAGTGAAAGAGGGCGGCCGCCTGAAAACCTGGGGAGTAACGTGCTCTCCTAGGGTGCGAGGGTAGGAGACCTTTTGGAGATTGTAATATTAGCCCCCCCACCCCCGCCCCGCCCCGCCCCAAGCCGCGTTTAAACCTCCGCGGGGAGAAAGCACTCACTGCGAATTCTGTCAGCCTGGCGAATCTGCTGGAGAGCCTTCCGAATGCTGTGGCTGTCTTGTCCTGTGGTCAGGACGACCCCTACAGGTAGACCACGGCTCTGAAGAGCACTTGCGACTCGGTTGGCCGTGTGCACCCAAACGTCTTCAGCGGAGGAAATGACTCCGGCGTGAGCCCACTGGAAATACTTCATGACCGTTACCAGCACCCGGATGGGTGAAGGGATTGTCCGAGAAAAGGTCGGGTGGCTGTTTTGATTGTCTAATTCGTAATTGACGCAAGCCCAAGAGAAAATCCCTTTGTTCCAACCGTTTGCCAGGAGCGAGGCGGCCTCGCAGTAGCCAGGATTGGCAGGGCCTATAAATCCTGAGGCCATCTGGTGGTGAGAAATGAAACTGGAAAGGGCTCGGGCAGTCTGGCAGTCTTCATTGAGAATCACATACTCAAAAGAGTAACCCGGGTCAAACGATGGGTCCCTGTTGATCCGCTCAATGGCTAATTGAGCAGCAACCTCAGGCAGAGCCTTT
Organism: Neomonachus schauinslandi; assembly: GCF_002201575.2. NCBI lineage: Eukaryota > Metazoa > Chordata > Mammalia > Carnivora > Phocidae > Neomonachus > Neomonachus schauinslandi. The sequence continues at coordinate 38,500,740 of NC_058419.1, read as the reverse complement.
GAGAACAACGGATCACAAGCCCAAGGGCCCACTACCCCTATCTTGTAAGGGGGCGCCCACACCTGCTGCGGGATGGTCGTGAGGGCCAGGAGGCGCAAGCACCACAGGAGCCTGAAGGCCGCAAGGCCATGGTGTCTTCGCTGTCTTCTGGGAGCCGCACACCAGAGCATAAGGTGACAAAGAGGCCAGGGTCCCAAAAACATAGCCCTCCTGCTTCCAGCAAGCTAGTGAAGAAATGTTGGAAGATTAGCCTGCTTTCCTGAGGCGGTGTTTCCAAATGTCTGTCAATTAGAAGGAAAAATTCATTACTTGCCTTATTCCTGAAGCTTCTGGAAAGATTCACTACAAAAGAATGGCAAGGAATGGCAGTCCCCAAACTGAAAGTTTCTTCCCACTACCTTGACCAAAACGCCTCTTCTTCTTGTACTGCCTGTACTCATCTCAACAGATGGCACCTCCATCCACCGTTGGCCCCCTTGCTCCAGTCAGAAACCTGGTAGTCAGCTGAGATTCTGCCTTCTTCTCTGCCCCCATATTCAATCTATCACCAAGTCCTGTTGATTCAACTTCAGCAATAGCTACCCGCCTCACAGCATTTTGAGGATTACATGGATAAACATACAGCAAGCGCTTATGACAGGGTCTGGCATATTTTTAGCATTATATTAGCGATATTACTATCATTATCATTATTATAGTTTAAAATGTGCTCATTTTTCTCCACCATAATGCCTCTTGGAGAGAGACACAGATAAAAAACCAATAATGGCAATGCAGAGTAAAAATATAGTATGATTTGGGGCACTTGGGTGGCTCAGTCGTTAAGTGTCTGCCTTTGGCTCAGGCCATGACCCCAGCGTCCTGGGATCGAGCCCTGAATCGGGCTCCCTGCTCAGCGGGAAGCCTGTTTCTCCCTCTCCCACTCCCCTGCTTGTGTTCCCTCTCTCGCTGTCTCTCTCTCTCTCTGTCAAATAAATAAAATCTTTAAAAAATATATAGTATGATTTAAGTAGCTCAGCAGAGGAAGATAGAGAGGATCACCCAAACTCCGATTTCATGGAAGGTGAGAAGGGAGAAGGGACTGTCTCTCCAACTTGAGTATTGGAAGAAAGGTTAGCCAGGTTAATGGGGTTATGAGGGGGTTGGTTCTAAGCGCCTTCCAGGCAGAAGGAACAGAGTACAGTAAGACCCAGAGGTTTTTTTAAAAAATGTTTTTATTTTTTTAAAGATTTTATTTATTTGAGAGAGAAACAGAGAGGGCACTAGCAGGGGGAAGGGCAGAGGGAGAGGGACAAGCAGATTCTCCGCTGAGCGTGGAGCCCTACTCAGGACTCGATCCCAGGACCCTGAGATCATGACTTGAGCCAAAGTCAGACACTTAACCAACTGAGCCACCTAGGCACCCCTAAAAATTATTTTTAAAGAAAAGGATCTGTTAGATACTTGGAATTCCAAGACATTTGTTCTGCTCAAATCTATGACGTCAGCTAAGGCAAGGGACGGGTCACCAAGAGCCTTATATGTCATTCATAGGTTTTTAGATTTAATCCTGTAGACAATAGTTTTAGGCAGAGAAATGGCATAACCAAATTTCCATTTTTAAAAGATTGCTCAAGGAGCAGTGTGATGAACAGGTTGGAAGTGGGTAAGACTGGAGGCTTCCAGGTTGGAAGCTGTTGTAGTAATCGCATATGGGAACTGATGACAAGAGAGGGGTCGTAAAGATGTAGAAGAATGGAATCAAACTCCACCAAGATTAGAAAATGTCAAGGAGATTAAGAAAGTAGGACCAACAACAACTCGGTGACTGACAGGATGGAGAAGGTAAGGAGAAAAAGGACTCTGGGGTGATTTTGAGCTTTTCAGACCTAGGCAACTGCTTGGAAAATGATACAAGTCTCTGAGATAGGAACACTGGAGGAAGGGGATGGAGATATAACACATTCAATTAGACATGGTGAACTGGTATTGTCTGTAGAATATACAAGTGGCAATACCCAGTGGACAATTAGACACACTGGATCTCATTATAGAAAGCTGAGCTAGAGATAGAAATGTGAATGTAATCAATTGATAGAGGATAATGGAAGACATGTAGAAGATTGACAAAAGAGAGCTGTGAGGTAAAGAAAGAAGACAGGACAAAACACTGAGAATCCATGTCACTTAAAGGTCAGGCAGAGAGGAAGGAGGTCATAATGAAAACTTACATGACAAGTCCAGTGAGACAGCAACATCCAAGAGATGGGGTGGTATCTTACAATCCAAGGGAGATGAAGTTTGGAGGATGAAAAGTGTTTAGCCCATCTCACGCTCCACTGAGAAGTCAAGTAAGCTAAAAATAGAAAAGGATCTGTTCATTGGATCTGGATTCAGAGTAAGGCTGCGAGTTAAGGGACCACAGTGAGTCAAAAATGAATGGGAATTAATGGAGTCAGTAAATGTAGAGAACTCTTTCAAAGTGATGCATGCAAAGCCTTTCTCCATCTAGCCCTTGCCTTTATACCCCCATCGCCCACTGTTTTCACCTGACGCTGCAGTAAATTTCCTGCAGTTCTACAAACATATATCACATAGCCTGTCAGGCATAGGATTTGGAAAATGCCATTCCTTCTGCCTGGAATTCCCTCTTCCCTCCTCTCACATTCCACTCCTGTGTTCTGATGAACTTTACCTTCAAGACCCAATTGAAGTCTTCCCTCCTCTGTTGTAGCCTTGGTTAACACTTTCAGATTGAGTTCATTGTTTTTTTCCATCTGTGCCTCATACTTATACCCATTAGGGAAGGTGTCACTCTGACTTATAAATTGCCCCCATTTCTGGTCTCTATTGTGACATGGATACTGTTGGATATCTCCACATTTATGGGACCTCATACTTTCAACCACAAAGGATGAGCAATAATGAGCACAACTCCCTATGGGGAACAGAGCCCCCTGGATTGGGAGCTCCTAGAGGGCTTCTTCATAGTCCTAATGCCTAGCCAAGTTCCCAATACAGTAGCTATCAGATAAATGTTTGTGAAATGAATTTAAAAAACATTAAGGTTGATCCAAGGTCAGAAATAACCTCTCCACCAGACATAAGAAGATGAATGAATTGCTTGGGTGGGGGAGATGTTAATGATGAAAATCCTTAGTGAATTTTAAATTCTAACCAAAGATCAAAATAATGGCATGTCTCTCTCTTCAGGGCTGATAATCAGTGCTGGTGTGTACCAGTCAAGCTCAACTGGTTGTTTATTACCGGCAAAAATTTTGCCTGTGTCAGCCCTGTTGGTTATTATCTTGAGTCTCATTCCTAATTTTGTGGGAAAGTCTGATTCCTCAAGAGACCAGTCAGGGGCACACCTGCAGGATCTTAAAGACCTACCACAATAGTATACCCCAACATCTGTAAACAGGTGAAATGGGTTAAAATGAGGGTCAAGAAAGACTTAGGGAGGAAATGTCTCACAAAACAGCCTGATCCAGAGGCTGAAGGGTGTATATAATGGAGAAGGGAAACTTCCAACTTTGCTTTCCAAAGGTGGTTCTGGGCTGATTATATCCATAAGGTCCTCAAATCTATTCCCAGATCGTCAGAGTAATCTAGCCCCAATCTCCATTCCCCCAAATAGATTTATTCTGTGTGCTGACTGTGTTGAAGGCGTGAGGGTGAGATTCACAATGGATGACGTATGAGATGTAGACTTAGCCTTCAAAGAGCTCCCAGCCCAACACTACAAGCTGAGCTCTCTACTCAAGAGCTCACATGCTTCTCTTCCCACTGTCCCCCAACCCAAATCTTTTATCTGTCATGGCAGAACTTGGGAGCCAGGGCACTCTCAGGGTAGCATGTGAGAAGTTTTTATTTCTGGTCTGAATTGTGACAAGGTTATTGAACTCGATGATATCTCTGTCCTTAGAGGACCTCGCTCTTTCAACCACTAGGAGTGGACAACAGAGAGGGTAACTCTGTATGGGGAAGAGAGTCCTGTTCACAAGCAACAGGGCAAAGAGGCCACCCAACGGCCTCTTCTCCCCCAAACACACCCAGTTTTGTGAGTTTTCTCCCAGAAGTGGTACATTTAAGCCAGAAATTAGCATTTGGGTAACAAAGGTTAAGATTTACTGAGTTCTTGCTTTGTATCAAACACTGGGCTAAACTCACGTATTATCTTATTGTCAAAACTCAATCAAAAGGAAAAAATTCACCATAACCCTTTGAGGCAGATACTATTATCACCTACACTTACAGATGATGAAACAGAGGCTCAGAAAGGAGAAGTAACTTGCCTGAGGGCACACTGTGGTAGAATGGGGATTTGTTTTTTTTTTTTTATTCTTATGTTAATCCCCATACATTACATCATTAGTTTTAGATGAAGTGTTCCATGATTCATTGTTTGTGCATAACACCCAGTGCTCCATGCAGAACGTGCCCTCCTCAATACCCACCACCAGGCTAACCCATCCTCCCACCCCCCTTCCCTCTAGAACCCTGTTTGTTTTTCAGAGTCCATCGTCTCTCATGGTTTGTCTACCCCTCCGATTTCCCCCGCTTCATTCTTCCCTTCCCGCTACCTTCTTCTTCTTTTTTTTTTTCTTAACATATATTGCATTATTTGTTTCAGAGGTACAGATCTGAGATTCAACAGTCTTGCACAATTCACAGCGCTTACCAGAGCACATACCCTCCCCAGTGTCTATCACCCAGTCACCCCATCCCTCTCCCCCCACCCCCCACTCCAGCAACCCTCAGTTTGTTTCCTGCAGTTAAGAACTCCTCATATCAGTGAGATCATATGATACATGTCTTTCTCTGTTTAACTTATTTCACTCAACATAATACCCTCCAGTTCCATCCACATCGTTGCAAATGGCAAGATCTCATTCCTTTTGATGGCTGCATAATATTCCATTGTATATACATACCACATCTTCTTTATCCATTCATCTGTCGATGGACATCTTGGCTCTTTCCACAGTTTGGCTATTGTGGACATTGCTGCTATAAACATCGGGGTGCACGTACCCCTTCGGATCCCTACTTTTGTATCTTTGGGGTAAATACCCAGTAGTGCAATTGCTGGATCATATGGTAGCTCTATTTTCAACTTTTTGAGGAACCTCCATACAGTTTTCCAGAGTGGCTGCACCAGCTTGCATTCCCACCAACAGTGTAGGAGGGTTCCCCTTTCTCCGCATCCCCGCCAACATCTGTCGTTTCCTGACTTGTTAATTTTAGCCATTCTGACTGGTGTGAGGTGGTATCTCATTGAGGTTTTGATTTGGATTTCCCTGATGCCGAGCGATACTGAGCACTTTTTCATGTGTCTGTTGGCCATTTGGATGTCTTCTTTGGAAAAATGTCTTTTCATGTCTTCTGCCCATTTCTTGATTGGATTCTTTGTTCTTTGGGT
>NC_058419.1:38460163-38465336 GCF_002201575.2 Neomonachus schauinslandi | reverse complement strand
CCCAGAAATGGACCCTCAACTCTATGGTCAACTCATCTTTGACAAAGCAGGAAAGAATGTCCAATGGAACAAAGACAGTCTCTTCAACAAATGGTGTTGGGAAAATTGGATAGCCACATGCAGAAGAATGAAACTTGACCATTTCCTTACACCACACACAAAAATAGACTCCAAATGGTTGAAAGATCTCAATGTGAGACAGGAGTCCATCAAAATCCTAAAGGAGAACACAGGCAGCAACATCTTCGACCTCAGCCGAAGCAACTTCTTCCTAGACACATCGCCAAAGGCAATGGAAGCAAGGGCAAAAATGAACTATTGGGACTTCATCAAGATAAAAAGCTTTTGCAAAGCAAAGGAAACAGTCAACAAAACCAAAAGACAACCGACAGAATGGGAGAAGATATTTGCAAATGACATATCAGATAAAGGGCTAGTATCCAAAATCTATAAAGAACTCATCAAACTCAACACCCAAAGAACAAAGAATCCAATCAAGAAATGGGCAGAAGACATGAACAGACATTTTTCCAAAGAAGACCTCCAAATGGCCAACAGACACATGAAAAAGTGCTCAATATCGCTCGGCATCAGGGAAATCCAAATCAAAACCTCAATGAGATACCACCTCACACCAGTCAGAATGGCTAAAATTAACAAGTCAGGAAACGACAGATGTTGGCGGGGATGCGGAGAAAGGGGAACCCTCCTACACTGTTGGTGGGAATGCAAGCTGGTGCAGCCACTCTGGAAAACTGTATGGAGGTTCCTCAAACAGTTGAAAATAGAGCTACCATATGATCCAGCAATTGCACTACTGGGTATTTACCCCAAAGATACAAAAGTAGGGATCCGAAGGGGTATGTGTACCCCGATGTTTATAGCAGCAATGTCCACAATAGCCAAACTGTGGAAAGAGCCAAGATGTCCATCAACAGATGAATGGATAAAGAAGAAGTGGTATATATATACAATGGAATATTACGCAGCCATCAAAAGGAATGACATCTTGCCATTTGCAACGACGTGGATGGAACTGGAGGGTGTTATGTTGAGTGAAATAAGTCAAACAGAGAAAGACATGTATCATATGATCTCACTGATATGAGGAATTCTTAATCTCAGGAAACAAACTGAGGGTTGCTGGAGTGGGGGGTGGGGTGGGAAGGATGGGGTGACTGGGTGATAGACACTGGGGAGGGTATGTGCTCTGGTAAGCGCTGTGAATTGTGCAAGACTGTTGAATCTCAGATCTGTACCTCTGAAACAAATAATGCAATATATGTTAAGAAAAAAAAAAAGAAGAAGAAGAAGGTAGCGGGAGGGGAAGAATGAAGCGGGGGAAATCGGAGGGGTAGACGAACCATGAGAGACGATGGACTCTGAAAAACAAACAGGGTTCTAGAGGGGAGGGGGGTGGGAGGATGGGTTATCCTGGTGGTGGGTATTGAGGAGGGTACATTCTGCATGGAGCACTGGGTGTTATGCACAAACAGTGAATCATGGAACACTTCATCTAAAACTAATGATGTAATGTATGGGAATTAACATAAGAATAAAAAAAAATGAACACACACACACACACACAAAAAGTTAGTCCCTCAAAACCCGGCAAATATATCAATAATAAAAGGCATCCAGTAATGGAGTCTTTCAAAAGATATACCAAAGTGCTATCTAGGCGGACCTTCTGAAATGGCAGAGTGAGGACCTCTGTATAGTCACACCTCCATAAAAACAGTGAAAACACCAACAAACATTGTCAAAATTAACTTGTCCAGAACTCCTAGAAATTAAGCAAACACTAGCAAAAATCTGAGGAGCATGTATTCAAGAAAGACTACTGAACACCCATAAGGACATCAGCGTTTCTGGTGATGTAACTGGACCTACTCACCTACTCACCTACTCACCTGTTCCTATAGCCCCCTCCACAGCTCTATGGTAGTGAAAAGACAACCCCCCAGAATGAGACAAAATATTTGCAAATCATATATCTGATCGGGGACTTGTATCTGGAAAATGTAAAGAATAATTAAAACACAATAATGAAAAGACAAGCTGACTTTTTAAATATGTGAAGGATTTGAAGAGACATTTCTCCAAGAAAGATAAACAAATGGTCAATAAGCTCATGAAAAGATGTTCGAGATCATGAGGCATCAGGGAGATACAAATCAAAACCACACTGAGATATCACTTCACACCCCCTCAGATGGCTATAATAAAAAAGATAGACAATGACAAGTATTGGTGAGGATGTGAAGAAATTACAATCCTGATGCATTGCTGGTGGGAATGTAAAATGGTGCAACCACTGTGGGAAACAGTCTGGCAGGTCCCTAAAACATTAAACAGGCTAAAAACAAGACAAAAGCTGCCCCCCCAAAATGGAGTTGCTTATGCTAAGCCCCATATCATCAAACAAGACTTAACTTAATTACAATTTTGGCTCTCCCGGAAATGGAATCTCAAACCAGTCAATCAGGAGTCACCTGATCAGCACCTAGCATCGCTAGGTGATGTGACTGATAGACCCCTGCCATCCCTTAAAGGAAAGTAACCTTGCCATAACCAATATGCTTTTTTGCCTCATAGAACTTCCTTGTTCCTTCTCCCTTCTGCCTATGAAAGTCTTTCATTTTGCACAGCAACTCAGAGCTCCTTTCTATCTGCTAGATTGGATATTGCCCAATTCATGAATTGTTGAATAAAACCAATAAGATCTTCAAAATTTACTCTTGAATTTTATTTTTTAACACGTAAGTTACCATATGACCCAGCAATTCCACCCCTAGATATCTCCCCAAGAGAACTGAAAACATATAACCGCACAAAAACTTACACAAATGTTTATAGAAGCATTATTTATAATATCCAAAAAATGGAAACCACCTAAATGCCCACTAATGGATTGAATGGATAAATAAAATGTGGTACATCCATACAACGGAATACTACTCTGCAATTAAAGGAATGGGAGTAGGGATACATGCTACAACATGGATGAGCTTTGAAAACATTATGTCAAGATACATACTGTATGATTCTATTCATATGAAATGTCCAGAATAAGCAAATCCATAGAAGCAGGAAGTATATTGGTGGTGCCAGGAAGTGGGGGGCAAGAGGAATGGGAACCGCTAATGGGAAGGAAAGGGGTTCTTTTCAGGGCATTGAAAATGGCCTAAAATTTCATGGCAATGCTTGCATGACTCTGTGAATATACTAAAAACCACTGACCTGCACACATTAAATGGGTAAATTGTAGGGTATGTGAATTACATCTCAATAAAACTGTTTTTAGAAGCGTTACCTGATGTGAACCGGCCAAAGGTGCCTAGCTAACGTAGTTGGTAGGGCATGAGACTTAATGTGAACAGGCTGAGACTTAACGTGTACAGGCTGATCGCCAATCAGAGACCTAAGAGGAAGGGGCTGACTGCTCAGATCACTTCCCTCATTGTTCTAGACTAGTCCATCTCAAATCCAGAGCAAGGTGAAGATTCAGATAGGGATGGCAGTAGCTCCGAACAGCTTTAATTCCATTAGGTCACCAGCAGTCCGAATCAACCCAATTTATTGCTCCTACAGAGCACCCAAGCCTAGCCTCTCCTGAACTATACTGATGCCTCCCAATACACCAAAGCTACCTAATATGTCTCCGCTTCATATGCTCAAATAGCTGGCTGCATAATCTCTGCCACGGGTAGGGGAAAATAACATTCCTCAAGCAGGGACTGCATGCCCATAACAACAATGTTACAAAACATGCATTAATATTATTATTTCTATTTGACAAATTGGGAGACCGAGGCATGGAATGGTTAGGTAGTTTGGCCAAGGTCACAGAGCGACTCAGCGGCATGGCCAGGATTTGAACCCGGTGCTGGTGCCAAGGACAATGTGCTTAACGAAGATGCCCTTCTGTGTTCCAAGAAAAGCCCTTTCACACCTCTTCCTACTCGATCGCCCCACTTTTTATGCCTGTGCAGTCATCTAGCAAAGAGCAATTCCGTGTCTGGTTCGCCTGGTTCCCATTTGTCCCCCCAAACATAGTTTTCATATGGTTTAAATTCACTGTTCTGACCAACCAGAGCCCAACATTGTTTCCAATGTTGTTTTCCCAGCCTCCCACCCCTGTAGCACAGCAATAAAAGTGCACAAAGTTCTGTGCAAACATTCAGTGCAAAACTCAGTCTTCCCTCCACCTCTAGCTCGGCTGTCCCCCTTTCAGTACTCTCAACACTCCTGTAGTCCCCAGCACTATTGCCCCCCAACAGTAGCCACTCATCACGGCCATAGGACAGGTCACAGCCTACGGGGCAGGTAGTAATGTAGGGAATAAACACTTCAAAATAAGGAAGGCTGAAGCACACGCATGGCTAGCAGAGTGTCTAAGAGCAAAGACTTTGGGACCAGCCAGCTGTGGGTTGAAATCCCAGCTCCACTAGCTGTGTCATTTTAGCCAACTTACTTAACCTCTTTGAACTGCAGTTCAAATTCTTCAAAATCTAGGTAATAATGTGTCTCTCTCCAGGGGTCCTGAGGATTGAATGAAATTATAATAAACACCAGAGACATATTCTGAACTTTCAATTAAGAAATACAATCACCTAGGGCGCCTGGGTGGCTCAGTTGGTTGGGCAACTGCCTTCGGCTCAGGTCATGATCCTGGAGTCCTGGATCGAGTCCCGCATCGGGCTCCCTGCTCGGCGGGGCGTCTGCTTCTCCCTCTCCCACTCCCCCCTCTTGTACTCTCTCTCCCTCTCAAATAAATAAATAAAATCTTTCAAAAAAGAAAAAGAAAAAGAAATACAATCACCTATAAAGCAGTAAACATGAGTCATTTCTGGCAAACCGCAGTAGTTAACTTTGCCAATGTTGGTGAATAATGGGAGAGAAGTCTGGAAAGGCAAATTGAGATCAAAACCAAACCTTTAAAGATGAGGAAAATTTTGGAAAAATAAGAGTGATAACGTTTGGGTATAGAGGAGAGAAAGAGAGGAGAGGAGAGGGGAGGGGGACTGGAGGAGAGGGGAGTGGAGCAGAAGGGAGAGGGGGAGTAGAGCGGAAGGGGGAGGGGGAGAGGGCAGGGGAGCGGAAGGGGGAGGGAGAGGGGAGGGGAAGGGAGTGGAATGGAAGGGAGAGAGGGGAGGGGAAGGGGGGAGGG
>NC_058419.1:38442297-38460063 GCF_002201575.2 Neomonachus schauinslandi | reverse complement strand
GGGAGAGAGGGGAGGGGAAGGGGGGAGGGAAGTAGAAGGAAGGGGGAGGGGAGGGGAAGGGAGCAGAGTGGAAGGGAGAGGGTGGAGGGGAGGGGAAGGAAGCAGAGTGGGAGGGAGGGGGAGGGGAGGGGAAGCGGGGGAAGGGAGCAGAAAGGAAGGGGAGGGGAGAGCGGAGAGGAGGGGAGGGGAGCAGAAGGGAGGGGGAGAGAGCACAGAGAAAGGGAGGGGGGAGGGAAGAGTGGGTGGGGAGCAGAAGGGAAGGGGGAGAAGGGGAAGGGAGCAGAAGGGAAGGGGGAGAAGGGGAGGGGAAGGGAGTGGAAGGGAGACGGGGGAGGGGAGGAGAGCAGAAGGGAGGGGGGAGAAGGGAGGGGGAGCAGAGCAGAGCAGAAGGGATGGGGGAAGGGAGGGGAGGGAAGTGGCAGGGAGGGGGGAGAAGGGGGGGATGGGGGAAGGAGGGGTGGGGAGGGGGAGAGGAGAGGATCGGAGGAGAGGGGAGGTAGGGAAGAGAGAAGTTGCTTTAAAAAATGAGCAGAATTGAGCAAGTTACTTGGAATTCCTCTGTAGTTCATTAATATTTTGTTTATTGTCTAGCACTCCCATTACACTGTGAACTTTACGAGGATATGAATCATGTATATTTTATTTACCACTCTATATCCAGAACCTTGCATAATGTGGTAGTCCATACTAAGAGTTCATTATTTTTTGAATGAACAAATGAATTAGGATGATGGGGGGGGTGCTAAAAATAAAGATTCCAAGAATTCGAGCATAGATAACTGAAAGGATACAGAAGATTGGACATGCAGAGGAAATGATGAGTTTAAATTCTGGACTCTATGAGTTTGAGAAGACTGTAGCGCATTCTGGTGTTCATATATAGCAAAATTCCATATGCGGAACTGGAGGTGGGGGGTGCTGGAGATGTGTATGAAGATTCATTAGCATACGGGTAGCAGTTGAAGTCACGTGGGAGGAGGGATGTTTTAAATAAGAGACAGCCCCCGGAAGTGACGCCAGTAAGAGGGGGGCAAAGGAAGAAAGCGGATAGGTTTGCAGTTGAAGGTGGTCTGAACGGCGGCGGAGAGCTGGGGGGGCAAAATACCGTTGAAGTATGAGAAAGTTCAGGAGAGACTGCTCTCATGGCGGAGACTCAGGAAGATACCATCGAAGAAGGGACTATGCTGATGAGGAGCCACATACCAGTTATTCCTGGTAAGACTATAGAGATGGCTAATTGATTTGACCACCCAGAATGTGTTGGTGCCTTTGAGGTGAACGGTTATTAAAGGAGGCTAGAGAGTGAAATCAGGTTGTAGTGGTAGTTAAATCGCTTGGGCTTGAACCCTAACTAGTTTGTGACCCTGAACAGGTTACTTAATAACATTTTGCCTTAGCTATAAACTGGAGATGATTATCTCATAGTGTTATTGAAGTAATAAGTGAATATGGATTGAAATGCTTAGGAAAAGTACTTTGCTCGTGGTCACCACGCAATAAAATTTTAGCTGTTGTTAGAGTAGGTTGGAGAGGGTGGTGAATGGTAATGTATACTAATCTTCATTTGAAGTCTGAGACAAAAACCGCATGTGCATGCTAGAACGAAGGAACTTGATAAGCCTTTACTTATGAATAGCAGATAACCAAATCTGTGATTTGTGAATAATTTTAGGAATGCTACTGAGACCGTTGGGATTCAGTTCAGTGAGGCTAGATTCTTCCAGAATGTTCCGGAACTTTAAACCGTTCTCCACCAGTCATGCGCAGTGTGGTTGCATACTTCGCCAAACTCCACCCCTTTTTCCTATAGGCTACAGATCTAGTAGGTCTTTCCTCGCGTCTCTCATTGGTCTTCGGCTAGCCTTGGCCCCGCCTCCTGGAGCAAAGAAGCCCCCCTATTGGGCCGTTTGGATGATCTTTGCTTGTCCCATGTCCCTGGGAAAATGGATACTTTTGGTTAGAGTATCTAGTTTATGAAAGCCGAGGATTTTTTTCTTCCCAACGCAGTAGATAAATAGCTAACAAACGAATACAGGAGGCAGATGGGAGGGTACGGTCGGAACTGAAGGAAGTGTACTTAAGGTTGGAACATCGGGGTGCTTTTAACAACGGACCGAGCTACTTCCGGGAGAGAATGGGCGGGTAGAGAATTCGGCGTTTGGCGGGTTTAGCTGTCTTCCTAAATATTTGGTCCTGCAGCAGCCAAGAGCGCCCGACACGTGAGGAGGTAGTGACGCCGCCACTGCCAGAAAAGGCTGCTTCGGGCTCGCTCATGGCCACGTCTGTGGTGAGTGCCGGGGTCGCGGCAGGGTGCCGGGGCGCCGCGGCTCGGGCAGCTGAGGGGAGGGGCGCTGGGGCGGGCTGGCTGGTGGTCACGTGGTCCAGTGGCGAATCAGGGCCGGGCCCGCTGGGCTCCGGGGGCGGGACTCGCTCTCTGTAGCCCCTCTTGGTCCGTAGCCCACCTATCCCCCCACCGCCACCCCAGCTCCCGGCGTCTGTGCAGTCGCTTTCGGATGCTGGAAAGGACCCCGAGATGGGAACTGGCGAGAGGCGGGAATGTTGGCTTCTGTTTATGGCTTGCGATCTTTTATTTTATTCTCCCTTATTTCCCTCTACAAATAACTTTCGGTCACCTGACAGAAATGAAACGGATTCTTAATTCAAATAATAGGCTGGGTTCAGTGAATGGCCGGGGAAAAGGTACTTATTAATCATTCGGCAGGAGAAAACCCCAACAGCATTTCTCGTCTTCGGTTCTGCAGTTCTTTGCAAACGCCGGTGAATTTTTTACGTAATGTGAGCAAGTTTCCTAAGTATGTAGTTTTTCAAGTATTTCATTGGCCTTTATTTCGTAGTCTTATTATAATTTTCCCCACGGAGCAACTCCTTGTCATAACTTCTGATTCAGCGCTCCATCCCCCGCCTTTTTAAAGGTTCAGACCACATCATTTTTATTAAGGTGAATGTTTTGTAAAATATTGGAAGCCTACAGTACTTACAGCACCAGTTACCAAGCAAAGATTATCAATTCCCATTTGAAATGAGAAAAAATTCACTGAAGAGGGATGAGTGTGTCCCAAATACACGTACTTTAAAATGGGGGAAAATGTAAAAACTGGAAACTCTTGAGCCCTGAACTTTATAATGTCCAAATTTATATAGAAGAATATGGACTGTGTATGGAGCTACAAAGTGATTGAAATAAATGCTCAGGTTTTGTTGGTGGGTTTGTGTTTGTTAGGAGTTGGAGGGGTGGGTAATGTACACGTCTAAATTTTTTCTCGTAGGATTTTAAGACTCATGTAGATCAGGCATGTAGAGCTGCTGAGGAATTTGTCAATATTTACTATGAGACAATGGACAAAAGAAGACGGGTGAGTGTTATAGACTCTACTACTCTTTGTTAAGTACCAGGGGTTTTTTGTTTTGTTTTGTTTTGTTTTTTCTTAGCCAGCCCTTCATCCGACTTGCATAAGTGATCATTGTGGACTTGTTCTTTAAAAGTGCATTGTTTAGAGAAGGATGGGTATGATATTATGGAAGTGCGAGCTCTGGGATCCTGTCTCAGCTTTGCATTTACCTAGCTCTGTGACCTTGGGCAAATTGCTAACCTCTCTTAACCTCATTTTATTTATAGGGTGGTAAATGGCAAGTAACTTACTGCACTTTGACATGGGGCTTGACATATGTTTACTTAAATATGTTACCTTTTTTAATCCCATCATTCAGCCAGTATGCTTAAAAAAAGCATTAGTGCTAGTGAAGGAGTCTGACATTATAGGGAACATTCCTTGATTTGCTCGTTTAATTTCCTATATTAGTAATTTCTGATTAAAGCTCACAGCTGTAGTTAGCACTCACAAATAGGATCCACATGGCTTGGATACTTTTAGTTTTCAACAGAGCAAGTTCTCTTGTCATCAGCTTTTTTGTTGTGATTTATCCCTGAGTCATATCTTCTAAGTAATTGTTTCAGTATGTGCTGGAGTCTTGCCTAGGTCTCTTATCGGCATAGGACTGCTTTAGAGAGCTTTCTTTATGCTGCAGGTACAGAAGTTAATCTCACAAAATTTCTATTTTTTTTTTTAAGGCAGAAGATAAAAGAAGTTTCTGGTACTGATGTTTGACAAGGGACCTGACAATGGATGTTTGTTGTGTCTTGCTGCTTTCAAAAATAAAGTAGCAAAAAAAAGGCAACATAGTTTTATTACCAGAGTCAAGATAAGGGGCTGGTCTTTTCATCCAAGTGAAATTTTAGGATTAAGCAAATAATCTGTCCTGTGACATGCTAACCTCCTGTGACTGACTCCTGTGCCTAAGGGGTTAACTGTTGAATTCTGCCTTATGTGGGGCCTTAACTTACATGACTTAGCAAAGACTCTGCACTAGCAAGTACTTGTGATTCTTTTGAACAAAATACTGTGTTTGAGTAGTAGTAAAAGAAATTCTTCCTAACACATACGACATTAAATGGTTCAAACATTCGATGATTCACATGTACGTAAGCACTAGAGTTGGAGTGTCTGGGTAGGACCCGATTGACAACTTTAATTCTCAGAATTAAAAACTGGAGGGAGACTAAACCTGGTTCGGGGCTGCATGTGCCTGAAACTCATAATCATTTAATTCATTTTAACAAACAGAAAGCAAAACTTCAAAACCCTCTTCCAGTTTGGATGCAAAGTGTTTTTGTGGCTGAAGTAAAATCATCTCTGTTAAAGCCAAGATTATGAAGCAGACCTTCCTTGCTCACATTATCTTCCAGCGGGAGGGTCAAGGAGATGGAGGTGGAACTATGGAAGTGTTTATATGCCACCTGTAACCCTTTGATCCATTTCTCTAAAATGCTTCCCCAGAAACAAAAATCTTTACCTTTTTTTTTTCTTTTTTTTCCTCTTTAAGGCACTAACCAGGCTGTATCTGGACAAGGCCACTTTAATATGGAATGGAAATGTTGTTACAGGGCTGGAAGCCCTAACTAATTTTTTTGAGATGTTGCCTTCTAGTGAGTTCCAGGTCAATATGTTAGATTGCCAACCAGTGCATGGTAAGATCACATTCTTTCAACTTCTTTTGTTTTCCTTTAGTGAGCACTGAGCTTGACTGCCAAAAGCAGCAAGCAGCTTGTAGCGATAGAAATAATTACTTTTTGGAACAAGTTAAAAACGAAAAATTCAGTCAGATCAAAGTTTTGGTGTTCTTTTAGATGCGTCTAATTCCAGAGGACCACTAGTAGGTTTTGTTGGGTAATATGATTATGGTTTATTAAAAATGAATGAGAAATTGAGGTTCAATGTGCTTTTGGTTGATGGGAGAGGACTAATTATCTATTGTCCCTGAAGAAACAGCTGCCTTTTGTGCCTTGAAATGTTTCCAGAGAAAAATTATAACAATTTCTGGTTAATGTTACTATCTTACAACCTCCTAAAATTTCACAGAAGAAACTTATTCTGTTATGGGGAAAAAATGATTAGGCAAGAAGGAATTTGATTCAAGGTAGATTGATGCGATATGTAAGATTGACCTCTAGGTGGGGTCCTAAGCGTCAGAAGTAGTAGTTTAGGGTGATTTTTTTCCCTCTTTCATAGTTTTTGAAAAGAACAATAACTTAAGGCAGAGTAAGAAAAAGCTCTTTTAGAAGCCCAATGAAGTATTAATAAATACGGAAACCAAATGGTCCTGTGTTAGATATAAGCTCTTCATTTTGAAACTTTAGAGTCCCCAGACTCCTTCTGGACTGAAAATAATTTTAATATGCTTTGAAATGATAATTCAGTTTTCTGCCTTTGGGTACGCATGCTCAAGATAAAGAAAGTTTATGAAACTTGTGTGTGTGTGTTAAGTTAGAAGCAATGTCGTTTAAGCCTGAAAATCTGCTTCTTTAGAGATAGAAACTGTGACCTCTTCTCTTTTTTTATGTGGGTAAAGAGCAAGCTACTCAGGCCCAGACCACAGTTCTTGTTGTGACCAGTGGAACTGTGAAGTTTGATGGAAACAAACAGCACTACTTCAACCAGAACTTCCTGCTGACTGCCCAGGCAACTCCTAACAACACCGTGTGGAAGATCGCAAGTGATTGCTTCCGTTTCCAAGATTGGGCTAGTAGTTAAAAGGGGGCAGAAGTCCATTCTTGTTTGGTCCATTAGTTCCAGCAACATAAATTTATGTGAAGTAGTTCATTTTATTGTGGAAGCACTATAAACTGATATGTGCTGAAACTCTGTTTTCTTTAATACTTTTTTATTCCTAGCAGCACCTTTTCTAGCAGCTGCCCGTTTGGATTGTTGCCCTTAAGAGCTTTAATGCTAGTTTTTTACATGCCTTATATACATTTCACTAATGACATTCTTGTGGTAATATTGTACACATGGTCTCTGTATTAACATACGCACTGTGAGCCCAGCCTATTGCAAAAATGAAACCCTTTTCTAATACTATCTATGGGATATCAGCACAACATAACTCTCTGGGAGGAAGTGGAGTTTTTTTGTTGTTGTTGTAGCTTAATTTTTTAGTAAGACACATCCCTATTTTCAGTAAATGCTGGTAATGAAGTTTTAATATAAGGCTTATCCAAATCAGTTCAGTGAAAACATTACTAACTTAGGTTTGCATAGCCGCTCTGACACATTAGCATGTAGAGATGTTCAGTAGTCTTTTTTCGCGTTAAGTAATTGTTTCATGTAGGCATGTTTTCTTATGGAGTGAATTAATCTACTAAAAAGTTCCGAGTTAATACTTGAGTATTACTCAGTGGTTTAAAAGCAAAACTACTTAAGATTTTTCTTGGCAGCTCCAAGTTTATAACTTTAGGTAACGAATGGTAGTGGCAGTAATAGCTTTAATGGGAGAATGGGGAGTGAGAAATGGAGAGGATCCAAGGTGGGCCAAAAGTTAAGGAGGGTGGCCAAATGGTAAATTTTTGGTACTTGTTTTCTACCTCCTAAAAATGTAGCCTATTTTTAGGATTTAAGTCATAAATTATCCTTGCCAAATGGTCCTGAGTATCACTTTTGTTCAAAGAATGCTTTTGAAAGGTTTTTCCCGTGCACCTCATACTTTTCACCAATCTACGTCTCAAATTTATTCAAAAACTTCTGGGGGTAAGATGTCAGTAATAATGCTGACCCTGCAGGGTCTGACAGGAAAGTGGGAAACAAAGCCATTGCTATCTCTTCGGGACACCCTTAGCTTCTAAGTCTTCCATGTGAACTTCAGGCCAAAAGTCTCCTATGTATTACCCATCCCCCAAAGTTAAGTGATTTATTCTCTGTGTTTTACACTGTCAACTGCATTTTCTTTCTTTTCTTATTTGAACTTAAAATTATTTAATTTGATGATTCGTTCTTCTGTTGAGCAAATAGAACTGTTTTAAAGCATGTTCCTGTCATGTGGCTAGCTCTTGGTCTTTTTAAAGAGAAAATAGGGGACAGCAGATTTTCATAAGCTCCTAGGCTTCAAAGGAACAACTTGATTCCTGTTCCATCTCAAAATCTAAAGGGAAAAAGCTAGCTTTGGTTTTTGTTAAACTTTAAATTTTTCTCCATTCTTGTGTTTATTGTTTCAGTGTTTTTAAGATAAATGTGCCAGCTTCGTTTCTCCATTGCACCTCAAAGTTACGGTTTCTCATCACTTATTCTGAAAACCAGCAATTCATTTACTCTTGCCCCAAACGACACATTTTACTTCTGATGTGTTAACAGAATAGAATTAAATATGGGAGAATGGGGTGGAACCAAAATGTAGCCCTCACTCTCTTGTAGTACTGATCAAAACTTCCACGTTCTAGTCTACTCCAAGCGAGCTCATTCCAACTTTGGATTGGCCGTCTAATCCTACACCTTGAGCAGCAACAGGCAGTACCCGAACACTGGCCTTTCCCTTGTAGAGAACGGTCTCAAGTAAAAGCTGCACATAACTAGCAATAACTGAATTGAGCGGTTATATTATATGTTTTAAGACTTCTATATACATTGCTTTTTCCAAACTCTGTAGAACTTTTAAATGGCTGGAACTACTCTTGTATGGACTAAGACTGTATTTTTGACATGATATTTTTGTAACTTGAAAAAATAAAATAAAATTTGCCTTGTGACAAGTTTTCTCAAGCTTGTTTTAAGGTCTTTTGATTTTTTTTTTTTTTTTTTTTTTAAGGCTCGAGGTAGTTTCTTTACAAGAGGAAGTTTTTCAAATTAAAAAACACGCACGTTAGGGCGCCTGGGTGGCTCAGTTGGTTGGGCGACTGCTTTCGGCTCAGGTCATGATCCTGGAGTCCTGGGATCGAGTCCCACATCGGGCTCTCTGCTCGGCAGGGAGCCTGCTTCTCCCTCTGACCCTCCCCCCTCTCATGTGCTCTCTCTCTCTCATTCTCTCTGTCTCAAAAAAAAAAAAAAAATTTTTAAAAAAAAAAAAAAAAAAACACGCACGTTAGAATGTTGAAAACAGTGGTTGACAACCTGGATTTTTGTCTTTTCTCTAGCCCACCTTGTTCTTTTCCTATCAAATATTCACACTCGTGAGATCACCTGTTTGAGGGAGCAGTGAGGTTTCCAGTGAGATATTGGAAATTTTAACCTTGAGAAACTTTAGCCAAAATGCTGGATTCAGCTGGCAGTTAAGCCAAAAGACAGTTGGTTTCCAGAAAGAAGGGTCCCATTTATTTCAATTCTCCCTTAAAAATATGTCACCAGGCACTTGGAGAGGAGTAAGAAGAGGCAACAGCCCTTGAAACCAACTACCCTTTTCCATCTCTTCACAGATGCACTTATTTTTCACAATTTAATATCCCTGAAATTGGCATGGATCCTAAATTGATGCCAAATCATAGTTGAATTGGTTTTTTCCCCCCTTTTCTCAGTAGTACCAAAAATACTGGTGAGCCACACAATCAGTGGCATCTTAGATGAGATTGATGAAGTACAGTAATGAGTTGCCTAGATAAAAATGGTTAGGAGTCTACTTAGGTCTAAATTTGTAGGTGTAGTGGAAGGCAAAGGCTATAAGCCTAGGAGGCTCGTCAACTCAAGATTCAAATTCTGTCCAGGTATTTGTATGACTAGCTTTGTATGGCTGGAAGAGCCATGGACCTTATTTAAACATGCATGAGCCTTGGTGAACTGGAGTCTTAATGTGTGCCTGGTTTTTGGAAATTACCCAGTAATATACGATGTGTCTAAAAGATAATCCCGGTGAGGTTAAATGGTACATGTGGTGTTTGGAAAAGGAGCAAGCAGTCCAAAAAAGGCAAGAAGATATCATGAGATCTCTTATTCTGGAATATTGCTGGATTGACTTGCTTGAAACTAGTGAGGCAGGAAATTCAGTAGAAGGGGACTTCACTTGCTAATTTGTGTTATTTAATACAGGGTATAGAAAGGATATGGTATAAAGGATAAAGATCTATCTAGGGGGAAATGGTAGGGCATAGTTGGCTTTTGGATTTAACAGTTGGCTCCATACAATGAAAATATTTCTTCAAAACACCTGGCTACAAAACTGCTGTATTCTATTAATAAACATTTGCCCTTCTTTGCCAAATGCAGCTTTCTGTACAAAAGAGTTCTCAGTGACCCTGTGTGGGCTATGTAAGTCAGTCTGTCTTCCTAGAGAAGCACTAAAAAGAGGAAACATATTGTTGGAATAACATATCCAATGAAGGGTCTTAGGATACAGCCTGCATGTCAGATTGAGGTGTATGATCTTCTAGATCAGTGGCTTTCAAAGGCTTTGCTCTAACATACAATAAGTACGAAATACCACAATCCAGCACACAGATGCATGCATGTGACAAACGAAATGTTATGTCCAAAATAAACCTCATGCGTACTACTTGCAAGTTGTTTCTGGTACTTTCTATCTCATTGTACTACTTTTTTTTTTTTTTTTGAAAATTCTGATCACAGCCCGCTGTATAGATTTTTCCAACTTCTTAATGGACTGTAGCAGCAGTTTGGAAAACAAAAAGGAACAAGCCTGTAATTTTCAGTATCGCTTTCTAGTGGGGGGGTGGGGTCGGGCAGCTTCCGAAAAGTGGTGCTATGTGTCAGCCATGTCACCGTGACTTAGAACTGATCAAAAACTTCCTCCTCTCGTATTTGCGTGCCATATTTGCAGAAAGCCATGAAAGGCAGCACTGTTTTCCTCCCGTTCCTTATCTTGCACCCAAAGTTCAGAGCTAAGAAAGCAGCCGTTTAGTCTCCCGGCAGAATCCGAGAGGCCTGTGTGGCAATGAAGGCTGGAAACGGGGAGGAGGTGCCCGATTTCAGGTGTCCAAGAAGAGCATTGAGAAGGCATTCTGGCAGAAACCCTCTGATGAACATGGTCTAATACTGCATAAACTGTAATTTGGTCTATTTTAAGTCAATCCTGTGTGTGTATTTTTCCCTTTCCTCGTGGACATTCCAGACATGGCGCACCAGCCCCCGGGTTTAACATAGGCTGTGGTGGTCTCGATGGAGTCAGTCCTGGTCCCAGATCCAAAGGAGACCTTCTAAGGCTGATTTTGTGACCTTTGGTGATTCGCTTACTCTGGGCTTCTCTGGCTTCGGCTGTGGAATGGAGACTTGCCCGGTCTGGCCCACCAGGTGGTTGTGAGGCTCGAATAAGACAACAGATGTGAGAACAGTGCACAAGACTAATGGCTAGATGTCTTTGGCTTGGCCATTGGCTTTGGCCTCTCCCCAGATTCTGGTTCTTTGAGGGTAAAATAGGTGACAAGAGACTGCCGTCCACGACCACAACTTGTCACTGCCTGTGCGAGACTTCAGCTCCACAACGAGGCTCAGATTAGAGCAATACAGAGAGAGAGGACTGTTCTACTCTACAAAAGAGATGTAGGCCCTTCAAGGGAAGCAAGAATAGCAATCCGCAAATGTCTTTCTGAGAGGTCTTTCTGTCATGGGAAGAAAAAAAAATGGCCTGGAACATTACCGATTCCAGATCTCTTCCACAAGGGCAGGAAATCGGGGAGAGGAGTCTGCAACACGAGTGGTCGGCGTCACCAGCCCCCTTGGAGCCCTGAACCTCCTGAGCTGGGCAACATGCACTTTATTCCCCTATCCTTTTGTACTGTTCCTGAAAGAGCCTCTGGGGCTGATTCCTCTAATAAGCTTATTTGTCTCTCTGTGGCACCCCGGATTCCCAGTGGTCTGGGCCCCACTTCAGAGGCTAATAATTCATTGGCTTTGGATGCTGCTGGAGAGAGAGAAAAGGCAAGCCTGGGAGAAAGGACCAGAAGCGAAATTAGCTGGCGGGGGTGGGGGCAATTGGGGAAATGTTGCTTTCCAAACAACTGGAAAGAAAAGGGGAGGAAGTGGGAGAGAGAAACCAGAAAATAGAGGCTCCCTTGGACAGAGGATTTATAATCACTCTGGGAGGGAAGGCGTGGTGGTTAAGGAAGCCCTTCCACCTTATAATAAGAACTGCAGCTAAAAACGTAAATACACTCACACATCTCTCAGAGACCAGTGGCAAAACTAGGAACTGGGAGCCTCCTACATCTGTGCCCCTTCCTCCCATCTTTCTGGGGCCCTACTTTGTTTTGCTTCCAAAGGTCCCCACAGTTGCAGACTCTGGACTATCCTGCCCTCTCCTCAAATCCCCCTTCCCATCACATCTGGATCTCCTGTGTCCTAAGAGTCATCCCCTCGGGCCCCGCCGTCCGTTTTCAAGTTCAGTTTGTTAACTCATAAGCTCACTATGGAAGTGATTGGCTTCTGTGTCTTGGGATTGTTGCACTTTGTCTGGAAGCAGCTGGAACAATACTAGAACTCAAAGACATGGCCGCTAATCTTGGCCCTTTGGACATGTTTTGTGTGTGAGCGATGGGAGGAGTTTGGTGCCCCTCAAACTCTACCTTGCAGAAGGCCGACTTCTACATACTATTTATTGTCAGCTATCAATGAGCCCAGCATATAACTTCCCAAATATCTTACCAATGATGCGTTCTTTTGGCTTCTCTTATTGTGAGAAATGTCTTTTATTCCCCTGCGGCTCTCACCTAGTTAGTGGCCTGAGAACACTCCCAAACCCCGTTTCTGCCCCCCATGCTGCTCATTACTGCAGAGCCCCTTTGGCAGCAGCCTGGGAAAACTCGAGAACTTAGTGTCTGTCGGTGTGAGCTAATGTGAGCAATGCTGAGCACCTCGCGTGCATTATTATCTCGTTTGGCCTTGGGAAATTGGTGCTCTTGGCATGACCATTTTGAAAATTCGGCAATTGAGGCTCCGAGAGAGAGTCACTTGTCCAAGACTACCCAGTGACAGAAGCAAGATCCAAAGGCAGGCCGGTATGATTCTTAACCATTATGATAGAATTACAGGCACTTCACGAACGGTAGTGAATCCGGGAACGGCTGTGTCCTCCGTTCTTAGAGCCAAGCCTGCGGGAGACTTAGCCACCCCCCATATGCCCTGTGTGTATATATATATGCGCCCACACAGCGTCTGTCTTTGTGGGCATCTTACTCCCTTCCTCCCTGGCTGGAAGGCTCCTAGAGCTGAGGGTCAACATGGAGAAGCGTATTCAGTACATCAGTCACAAGTGAGGGTGGGTCTGGGGCTCCTGTCTGGAGGGAAAAATACAATAGCACAGGGCAGGAACCACGCTCACCCTGGTCCTTGTAAGGCAGGGAGTCCCCCCCTCCCCCCGCCCCGGAGTTGCAAACCCCATCTTGGGAGTGTCACCAGGTGATAACTTGCGTTAGCGCTGATCTGCCGTGGTGCAGCCATGCTGGGCATTTTCTTGGTGCTTAGAGATGGTTAAAGGTTGTGGCAAGTTAGGGACACTGTTCAATTCACCCTTCTGGAAAGAACTGAACCTTTCAGCTGCGAGGACAGCCGACAGTCCCCAGCTGCAGTGCCTGCAGGATGGGCTGCAGCATCTGAGCTGAGGCCATGCTCTTTTGGGGCAGCCTCTAGCCAGTGACTGAACACAGGAAGGATGCTAAAGTTTGGCCATTTCGGTCCCTTGCGGGTCTTCTCTAAAGGGCTCTCTGCTCTGTAGCTGTCTCCTGGCTTGGCCACAACTTTCAGATCCATTATCAACTCCCTGCCCAACTCTGCTTCTGCCCTTCTGTCCTCTCACGAGTACTGGATATATATCAATGTCTGGAGACTTCCCTGCCCAATCCTGCTTCTTCCCTCTCTGTCCTTCGCAGGTGCCCACCACCAATCAACCATTCGCTCCTAACTCCATCCCAATATCTACTTACTAGAGAATCCAAACTGACCCAGGGGGTCTCTGCTGCCCGTCCTTTGCTGAACCAAAGCACTGATCAATATTGAGAGTGAGTGTCTGGTGGCTTCTCAGGCAGGTACCCTAGTAGCCTGCTTGACCATGGCCATGGAACCTTCCATGGGCAAGGAGGAAAAAAAAAAAAGAGAGAGACAAGGACTCATTGCAAAGCCCCATACACAGGCTATGGGAGAGGCTTCCCAGCTACTTGGGCAGAAGGTTGGAGTCCTGGCTGACTGCATTTGGCCCTCCAAGGATTGGAGTCGAAGAGGGGATGGAGAGACACTTAGGCTGTCCAGGGCTGGCAAGCAGGGGCAAAAGATGGAGGAAGGGGAAGGGAATGCTGGGGAATGGGAGTATGGCCCAGATAGCACTGTTAGTATTCACCAAGGGACCCCAGCATCCTGGCATCTCAGCATCCTGGCATCTCAGCATCCTGGCATCTCAGCATCCTGGCAGCAAAATCTGCACTTAACCCGTACTTTCCAAACACAAACTGGCCTGCCATAGATTTCTGTACGCCCTGACCTTCTGTCCCATCCCACCTCCCACTCTTGCCTTGTGTGTCCTCGCACAATTGTCCCAGAACAGAGATTCTGGACCTGGCCTGGGGTCCACAGACCTCCTGGAGCTTCAGGAGGGAAGTCTGGGATCTTCCGAGGAAATGAGTATATTTATCTAGAGCAGAGGCTATAGCCTTCACCAGCATCTCAAAGGAGACTGTAGTGCTAAAGAGATTCCAAACTATTGGTCCAGAGTAAGTGAGTCCAGTTTCTGTGGATTTCCTAGGCAGACTTAGCACAAAATAAGGGCCCCAAAGTAACTGCTACATGAATGAATGCCTAGAAAACAGAAATGACTCTGGGTAGCAAACATTAACTTAGAGATAAGACATAAAGCGCTTAGCATGGTACCTGACACACAGTGAGAAGTCAGTAAAAAATATTATAATTATTTTCCTCACCATCATCACATGGTCAGTCTTTGAACAGGAATCTGGACTCTGGGCTGACTGAACAATAGTGTATTTCACCATTTTCTGCTACATTGGACATTATTAATTTTTAAAAATTTGCCCAACTCATTAGTGAGAAATCAATATTGTGTCTCAGTTTGGGTTTCTTTAAGTTAGATAAGTTGGTAACTACTAAACTTGCACCTCTAGTCATGACCTCCAATGTGGTACTTAAAACCAACTGCCAATTCCCATGTCTAACGGACAACTCTAACTTCACTTAGCATGCCCCAAATCAAAATCCTAATTTGGAAAATCTTCTTAAATGTAGAATTAAAGTATGGACAACAAAATCATTTAAGATGAGAGGGAGTTAACATGTGTAAATTAAAGTCCTGATCTTATCCTCCAACCTGCCATACCTACACCATGTCCCATCTCTGTAAATGGCAACTCCATTCTTCCGACATGCAGGCCAAAACCCTGAAGTCATCCTCAACTCCTCCCTGTCTCTCACACCCCACAGAGTCTGACCACCTCTCACTACCTCCACCAATACCATCCTGGTCTATACCAGGATTGTTGTCCAAGCCTCCTACCTCATCTTCCTGATCCCATCCCGCCAATTCCCAACACAACAGCAAGAGTGGTCCTTTAAAAAACACAAGTCCGATCATGCCACTCCTCTGCTCAAAACCCCCAGTGTCTTCCCACCTAATTCTAAGCAGGAGCTGAATAAGAGGGAGAGGTCAAACGACAGAGAGGGAGAAGTGGAGAGAGAGAGAGATTATAAGGAATTGGCTCAGAGGCTGAGAAGTTCCAAGATCTCCCATCAGCAAGCTGGAGACCCAAGAGAGCTGATGATGTAAGTTCCACTCTGAAAGCCAACAAGCTCAAGACCCAAGAAGAGCTGATGTTTCAGTTCAGGATCAAATGCTGGAAAAGACCAAGCTCCAGTCAGCTCAAACAGTCAGGCAGGAGGAGTCCCCTCTTACTCAGGCTTTTTGTTCTATGTAGGCCTTCAACTGATTAGACGATGCCCACCCTCACTGGGGAGGACAATGTACTATAGATCCCATTGCTTGTCCCAAGTCAGCCCAGGGCCCGGTGTGAAAAGAGCTACATCCAGGGATAAGCCCACTCTGGTTTATGAGAGCTGCTTATCCACATGGCCCCCTTACCCCATGTTCAGTGATGTCACTTCGGTAGCTTGAAATCAACCATGGTTGTGAGTTTTTACACCATAGAAATTGGAGAATGCTACAAACCAGAGCTCTTCCCCACCTCTCAGAAAGCCAGCTGTTAGACATTTACTAACAACCAATGGAGCCTGGCTCCAATGTAGGTTAAAAAAGGGATGGAAAGAGTAGTGCTACACACCATTCACCCTAGGTACCAGTTCCACGCAATCTGCAGTACCTTTCCTCCTGCGATCACCTTTCTAAACCTACAGAGTAACATGGAGTCCCAGATTCTGGACAAAGCAAGGCTCCAGGAGCCCTAGTGCTGGGGAAATGTCAGTCTCTTCTTTGGATGGAAAATTCTATGGAAAGATGTTCCTAGCGTCCTACCTGGATTGCTTGGATTCTCAGCACCATTTGGTTGATGGTTCTGCTGCCATGGAGAACCATTACTGACTTTTGCATAGTAGGGTTTGAATCAGTCAATGCTGGTTACCCCCGACGCCTCAACAGTCCCACACAGTAGCCCCCCAGGTGTCAGCCCCTAACTCTCACCCCAGGCCACCACCAAACATCTAATCAAAACCTTGTTTGGGATCCAGAGGATGGTGTGTTTGGTCCTAGTATGCCTCACAGGGTTCCCAGAAGTTCTTTTCCTTCTTTCTCTCCTTCTCTTCCCCCAACTGTGACTTTATCCCAATTCTGTCTCTCATGCTTGGGCTAACAAGTTTCATTTTGTAGTTGTCCACGTAATTTGAGAGAGCAAGTCCAGTTTGCTTTTGATTCTCACATCCTTCTGAGGAAAAATTCCTATGAAACAGTCTTCAGTCCCAAACATTCAGACTGTCTCACAGCATAACTTTGATGGATTAGTATTCTAGAAAACCCTCACCGCACTAGGGGTGAGGATGGGGAAGAATGAAAGGAATGAACAGGACAAAGAATCTGCATCTCCCATTGTACTTGAAAGTCCCTAAGAGAAGAGACCATGTCAGAAAGAAGGAAAGACAAAGAGACATGGAGCAAGGGAGGGAGGGAAGGAGAGAAGGAAGGAAGGAAGGAGGGAAAGAAGGAAGGGAGTTTTTGTTTGACATTTAGAGCTAAGAACTACTAGAGAACTTCAGGCCTCATGTATAACCTGGATTTTCATTATTAAATGGAGGAGGGAAAAAGGAGGCCATAACTGCTATTATATTCCAGTCTGAATTCAAGATCTGGGAACTGACACAGGAAGTACTATGTTAAGACAGACTGGGGGGTGCCTGGGTGGCTCAGTTGGTTAAGTGTCTGCCTTCAGCTTGGGTCAGGATCCCAGGGACCTGGGATTGAGCCTTGAACTGGGCTCCCTGCTCAGCGGGGAGTCTGCTTCTCCCTCTCCCTCTGCCTCTTCTCCTGCTCATGCTCTGTCACTCACTCACTCACTCACTCTCAAATAAATAAATAAAATATTAAAAAAAAAAAAAAGATTGGAGTATTGACAGCAGCTTTAAAACTTGTGCATATGGAAACCCCAAACTCCACCCTTTGAGAAGACTTGTAGGCTCACTCCCAAGTGAACATGACCCAGCTTGCTTGCTTGCTTTCTTTCTTTTTCTTTCTTTCTTTCTTTCTTTCTTTCTTTCTTTCTTTCTTTCTTTCTTTCTTTCTTTTTTTTTGGCCACCAATATGTGCAAAATGAGAAGCTGCTGTCAAGCTGAATGCTTCCTGGGGAATCACTTCCTGGTGCTGGAGAAGATGCATGGGAATGGTTCTGGAATCAAAGGCCTAAAATGGGATAATACAATCATAACTAGGCTCAACTTTACCCAACAACTCAAGGCCCATCTTCATTACTCCAAGGTTGGTTGGCAGACCCTGGTGTTACCTGGCTCCACCAGCTCTTGTTTGATGTTTATCTGCTCACTGATCCCAATTTATACTTCCCTGCTTCACTGCCCAAATTCAGCGCCTTGGACCCTACAAGTACAGAGTAGCAGCATTGATTGAGACAACTCTTTCCAGGAATTCCACATAAATCCCAAGTTTCCAATCTCTGATGTCATCCACCCTAGGTGGCAATACTTTGTATCAGAACCTTTTTGCTGTAGGAGTGAGTGTCCTGGGCAGACAGTATGCAGTGAAATTGTCATTCAAAAATGAAGGCAAAATAAGAATATTTACAGACTCAAGAAAGAAAGAGAATGGGGGCGCCTGGGTGGCTCAGTTGGTTGAGCGACTGCCTTCGGCTCAGGTCATGATCCTGGAGTCCCGGGATCGAGTCCCGCATCGGGCTCCCTGCTCGGCAGGGAGTCTGCTTCTCCCTCTGACCCTCCTCCCTCTCATGCTCTCTGTCTCTCATTCTCTCTCTCTCAAATAAATAAATAAAATCTTTAAAAAAAAAAAAAAAAGAAAGAGAAT
>NC_058419.1:38441907-38442197 GCF_002201575.2 Neomonachus schauinslandi | reverse complement strand
GGTAAAAGAGATTGTCAAATTGAATTTAATTTTTAAAATTTATTTATATGCTAATTGCAAAAGACCCATTAAAACAACACAGAAAATTTGAAAATAAAAGGTTAAGAAAATATATACAGGGGCGCCTGGGTGGCTCAGTTGGTTAAGCGACTGCTTTCGGCTCAGGTCATGATCCTGGAGTCCCGGGATCGAGTCCCGCATCGGGTTCCCTGCTCGGCGGGGGGCCTGCTTCTCCCTCTGACCCTCTTCCCTCTTGTACTGTCTCTCATTCTCTCTCTCAAATAAATAAA
>NC_058419.1:38421720-38441807 GCF_002201575.2 Neomonachus schauinslandi | reverse complement strand
AAAAAAAAAAAAAAAAAAAAAAAAAAAAAAAAAAAAAAAGAAAATATATACAAAACAAATGCTAACAAAACATTTTTTCTTGCTGTATTAATATCTGACAAATTAGACATCAGGGCAAGAAGCACTTATTAGGGGTACAGAACATCACTACATAATTATAAAAGGTGAACTTCGGCAGGAAGACACAGCAATCCTAAACTTATATACACCAAATTAAGTAGCCTTGAAATATATGAAACAAAAATTGATAAAATTACAGGAAGAAATGGACAAGCGCACCATCGAAGTAGAAATTTTCATTCTACCTCTCTCGATTATTGATAAGTCAAGAAGACAAAGAATCAGTGAAGATATAGGAGATTTGAAGAATACAATTAACATGTATTAAACACATGGGATGTTAAAAAAAAAATCACGTTTTGGGGGCACCTGTGTGGCTCAGTTGGTTAAGCATCTGATTCTTGATTTCAGCTCAGGTCATGATCTCAGGGTCCTGGAATCGAACTCCGAGTTGGGCTCTACGCTCAGTGGGGAATCTACTTGTCCCTCTGCCTCTCCCCCTGCTCACGCTCTCTCTCTCTGTGTCAGATAAATAAATAAAATCTTTTTTTAAAAAATCACGTTCTATGGGGTGCCTGGGTGGCTCAGTCGTTAAGCGTCTGCCTTCCGCTCGGGTCATGATCCCGAGGTCCTGGGATGGAGCCCCGCATCGAGCTCCCTGCTCGGCGGGAAGCCTGCTTCTCCCTCTCCCACTCCCCCTGCTTGTGTTCCCTCTTTCACTGTGTCTCCCTCTCTCTCTGTCAAATAAATAAATAAAATCTTTAAAAAAATAAAATAAAATAAAAAATAAAAAATCACGTTCTAGGCATTTTTAACAACCCCCCAAAATAACTATCATATAAATCCCATGTTTTGACCAGAATGCAATTAGTTTTGAAATCAAGAGCAACAAGAATGGAAAAATCCTCCGTGCCCTTGAAAAACTTAAAAAAGAACACTTCAAAATTGTTCATAGATCAAAGAAAAAAATCATTAGATATTAGGGGAATGCATAACAAAATCACAATGAGATACCACTTTATGCCCACTAGAATGGTTATAATAAGAAAGACTGACAATAACAAATATTACAAAAGTTGTAGAGCAGTTGGAACTCTCATACATTGCTTTTGGTGCAGCCACTTTGGAAAGCAGTTTGGCAGTTCCTTGAAAGGTCAACATAAAGTTATCATATGACTCAGCAATTCCAGTCCTAGGTATATACCCATGAGAACTGAAAACATGTCCACACAAAAATTTGTGCACCAGTGGTCCATACAACATTATTCATAATAACAAAGGTTCAAAACAACCCATGTCCATGAACTGATGAATGGATAAATACAATGCTGGATATCTATTCAGTGGAATATTACTCATCCACAAGAAAGAGTGAAATTATGATTCTAAGTTCTATTTTGGGCCAACTTATCCATACCAACCTGTTAGACCTGCCTGTATCTAGTACAGGACCCTTGATATATCCTATCAGGGTTAGCCTATTAGGATTACCTAATCTGTATATATGTAAAAGTCACAACCAGTTGGGGGAAGGAAGGGCAAAGCCATTATGTGCACTAAATCTTATTTAGAATCAACATATTCAGATTCAGTAACCATTAAAACCCTGAGCTTTCATATCACTTGACACATGACACTTGCACCCACTGTGGGGATACATGCTGTCCTTCTGCTCTTCTCACACGGCAAGCCCAATTTCCTGGACAGACACTCTAGACTTTAAGGATAGCCCTTATAGTGGTTTCAATCCACAAAGAAGGCCTATACAGCCACTGGGGAGAGATAGAGAAAGCATACCATACCTACAAGGAAACTAAGGTAATGTGGCCTTCTACCCAGATCCCAAAAATGTGTTTGTATGGTGTGCAATGTAATAGAAAGTTTTCATTTAGAAAGATTAGATCATTTTATTTGGGGAAATATTTTGGTTGCATTGAATAATTGTATGATTATAATTTGAAAAGCCTACCTCTGATTAATTTCAACTTTATTACATCGAAACTAATGGAGGGGATATAACGGGGTTCACTCAAGGTATCAGGACCTCCCATAACTTTGAAAGCTGGCTACACAAGTGTGTTCACTTCATAAAAATCATAAAGTTGTACCCTTGTGATTTGTACACTTTTTGCTTTTTGTATCTTTGTATCTATATGTAATATAGATGCAAGCCAGACAACAGGACTACATGACTTTAAATGTTAATTATGCCAAACTTTCAGGGAACAGGCTATTCTAACTTCACATAAAGTCTTCCAGATAATAGAAAAAGGGAGAATCATCCCCAACTCATTCTGAGGTCAGTATAACCTTGATATCAAAACTGAATAAACACTGTACAAGAAGGACAATAAAAGCCATTCTTACTCATGGATATACATAAAAACATTATAAGCAAAAATATTAGCAAACTGAGCTCAGCAGTTGATAAAAAAGAAGTTGATAAAACAGCAGTTGATAAAAAAGAAGACCAACAGTAAATATAATTTTTGATACAAAAATATTGGAAACATTTTGTTAAAATCAGAAACAAGACATGGATGCCTACCATCACTGCTTCTATTCATTATTGTACTGGAGGATTAAGTCAGAAAAGTAAAAGTAAGAAAAATAAATCAACAGGGTATGAATTAGAAAAGAAGAAACTAAGGCATCATTATTTGCAGATAATATAATCATCTTCATTAAAACAACCCTTAAAATCTACAAATTATAAATTATAAGAGATTTAGCAAGGTAATCTACTAAAAGATCAATATTCAAAAATCATTTGCATCTCTACATTAGCAACAAAGAGCTAGAAAATTCAGTGATTAAAAAAACCCAGACACAGCAGCAATGAAAATATAAGGTACCTAGAACAAAGTAGATCAAAAGAATGCAAGACCTAATCAAGAAAATTATACCGCTTTTAAAAAAGACATTAAAGAAGCTTTAAATAAATGAAACCAAGTACCATGCTCATAAATAGGCACACTCAATAATCACAAAAATACCTATTCTTCCCAAATTTATTTCTAGATTCAATGGAATTCCAATCAAAATTCCAACAGGATTTTTCACTGAATTTGGCAACTGATTCTAAAATGTATATGGGACAACAAAGTCCCAAGAATAGACAAGATTACTCCTAGAGAAGAATAGTAAGGTGGGGAGATTTGCCTGAACAGATATTAAGACTTATTATAAAGCTATAGCAATTAAGACAGTATGCTCCCAATGCAGGAATTGACCAACCTGCCAACAGAAGTAAATGAGGGCTCAGAAATAAACCAAGACATGTATGGAACTGTAATATATGAGAGAGGTAGCACTGCAGATTATTGAGGAAGGAGTGATTATTTAAAAACTGGTCTAGATCAAGTGGTTATATGCCAAAAAAGAAACTAGATCCTTGTTATACACCATACACACAATAATGTCCAGATGGATTAAAGACTTAGATGTGAAAAGCTAAACTTTTAAAACATAACGGAATATCTCTATGACTTTAAGGTAGTAATGGATTTCTTTTTCTTTCTTTGTTTTATTGAAGTATAGCCAACACACAATGTTCCACTAGCTTCACGTGTACAACATGGTGATTTGACAACTCTAGACATTATGCTATGCTTACCACAAGGGTAAGGGGTAATAATGGATTTCTTGAACAAAACACACAAAAAAACCCACTAACCATAAAAAAAAAAAAATGACGAATCAGAGAACTTCTGATTTGAGAGAGAACTGAGAACTTCTATTTGTCCAAAGAGACCATAAAAAGAATGAAAACGTAAACAACAAATTTAGAGATATCTGTAATATGTACAACCAAAAAAGGATTCCTAACCAGAAATGCAAAGAATTTCTACAAATTAGAAATATATAGAGTTGTTGGGGCACCTGGATGGCTCAGTCGGTTAAGCGTCTGCCTTCGGCTCAGGTCATGGTCCCAGGGTCCTGGGATTGAGCCCCACATCGGGCTCCCTGCTCAGCGGGAAGCCTGCTTCTCCCTCTCCCTCTGCCTCTTCCCTCTGCTTGTGCTCTCTTTCCCTCTCTCTAAATAAATAAATAAAAATCTTAAAAATAAATAAATAAATATATAGAGTTGTTGAATCACTATATTGTATCCCTGAAACTAACATAACACTGTAAGTTCATTACACTAGCAATAAATAAATAAATAAAAATAAAACACATGTAAAAATGGGCTAAGGCCACCAACAGCCATTTGACAGAAGAAACACAAATGGTTGGTAAACCTATGAAAAGAGGCTAAACTTCATTAGTAATCAAGACAATGCAAATTAAGACCACAGTGAAACTACCTTAAGCCCATGGCAAAAATTAAGATGTCTGATACTACCAACTGGGGCAGAGGATGTGGATCCATAAGAATTCTTACACATTTCCTGTGTGATCGTCAATGGGGCCAGACACTTTGGGAAACAAGTGGCATTATTTTGTATTTGCATACTCTACAATCCAGCATTTCCACTCCTTGGTCTGCTCTCTTGCACATGTGTATCAGGAGTCAAAAATAGAAATGTTCATGTAAGTACTGTTGATAATGGCAAATATTTGGTGGCAACCCAAATGTTTACCAACAAGGAAATGGATAAATATATAACGGGATATCATGAAGCAGTAGGAATGAATGAAATACGGTTACACTAAACAGCATGGATGGATCTTAGTATCATTATGGTCTGGACAAAAGAAAGTCCAAGAAAAGACTATATGCAGTAGGATAGCCTTTATATACCTTAAGAAATCTTCTTTAGGCATGCATAAATACATAATAAAACTATTTTTAAAGCAAAGAATGAAAAACACAAAATTCAGGATACTGATTATCCCTGGATTTAGGAAGAGAGCAGGGTGGCATAGACAAGTATAAATTATTAACAATGTTCTATTTCTTGAGTTGAGTGGTTATTATATTATTATGAATTTGAATATATGTGTTAAGTTTATAGCTTTATGTATCAAATAATACGTTTAAAGAGATAAAGAAAAATTAAGTGTGAGGAATACAATAATTCATATTTCAATATGCACATAATTGGTTATGATTTCACTAGAGAAATACTGAAGCATTCAGTAGTTTGCACTTTTTTGTTGAAGCAACCATGATCACAACAGGCACAAATGCAGACTGATAAAGGTTTGTGGTATGATCAACTGAAATACCATGACTGATCAGTGTTGTGGTTTTCCAAAATGGCAAACAATTCTTGGTAAAGTTTTTTTTTTTAATTTTTTAAATTTTACTATGTTATATTAGTCACCATACAATACATCATTAGTTTTTGATGTGGTGACCCACGATCCATGTTTTCGTATAACACTCAGTGCTCCATGCAGTACGTGCCCTCCTTAATACCCATCACCGGGCTAACCCCTCCCCTCTAAAACCCTGTTTGTTTCTCAGGTCCATAGTCTCTCATGGTTCATCTCTCCCTCCGATTTCCCCCCTTCATTTTTCCCTTCCTTCTCCTAATGTCCTCCATGCTATTCCTTATGTTCCACAAATAAGTGAAACCATATGATAATTGACTTTCTCTGCTTGACTTATTTCACTTAGCATAATCTCCTCCAGTCCCATCCATGTTGATGTAAAAGTTGGCTATTCATGCTTTCTGATGGCTGAGTAATATTCCATTGTATATATGGACCACATCTTCTTTATCCATTCATCTGTTGAAGGGCATCTCGGCTCTTTCCACAGTTTGGCTATTGTGGACATTGCTGCTATAAACATTGGGGTGCATACGGCCCTTCTTTTCACTACATCTGTGTCTTTGGGGTAAATACCCAGGCGTGCAATTGCTGGGTCATAGGGTAGCTCTATTTTTAAATTTTTGAGGAACCTCCATACCGTTTTCCAAAGTGGCTGTACCAACTTGCATTCCCACCAACAGTGTAAGAGGGTTCCGCTTTCTCCACAACCTCTCCAACATTTGTTGTTTCTTGCCCTGTCCATTTTTGCCATTCTAACTGGCGTAAGGTGGTATCTCAATGTGGTTTTGATTTGAATTTCCCTGATGGCTAATGATGATGAACATTTTTTCATGTGTCTGTTAGCCATTTGTATGTCTTCTTCAGAGAAGTGTCTTTTCATGTCTTCTGCCCATTTTTTGACTTGATTAAAGTTTCAAACAAAACATAGCACAATTTTCTCTCATTGTATGTGGTAGTTACATTCTTGGAAAATTCAATACATATCGAAACCTTCCAAAAGTTCTTTTCTGTGTGTGCTTAACATAGAATTAGGTTCTGGACTCAAATAATCAGATTGTGTACCCACAAGACTATCGAGCAGAGCATTTGAAAGTCTTATGGGACATTGTTGTGTGGGAAGATTCTGAGCATTACTAAGGTTGACTATCAGCCCCCATCTGCTGAATGTTAATAATGTCCCCCAATCACTGTGACAACCAAAAGCATCCTTATCGACTTCTCAATTGCTCCCTAGAAGGGGCGGTATCACCAGGACTATTGCCCTAGTGGAAGGGGGTGAGAGTGGGCAATTACCAGCTTTTCTGTTATTCAGGTTCTTATTTGAAGGAATCAATTGGCTCATCGGAGAAGCTTCCACACCTGACCATTGAGGATTAGAGTGGGTGGTAGGGGAAGAAAGAGAAGAGAGAGAGAGAGAGAATTTGGAAAGATAAAGTGGGCAGGTACCAGAAACAGAAGAAGGCAGAGAAGAAACAGAAGCCTGAATGCCAGGTCCCCAAACTGGTGAAGTTATTCAGGAGAGTGTGCTGCGAATTTTCGGTCTAACACAGCAAAACTCCTCCATAAGGGGCCTACCTACCAGGACCACTTTAAGACTTAAGGGGACCTTGGGGCACCTAATGGGGGGGGGAAGAATCTATACCTGTCTTTGGAGTGTGGGGGGGGGTTAGAATTGGATCCAAAATGAAAGTACGCCAATCTGGGTCAGTGGAAAATGGACCTCACAGTTACATAACTTTATTAAACGTGTGGAGATGTTGTACCCTGAGCAAAAGGGGCAATGCAGCCAGCATGTGGCTTTCCTGGCAATGCCCACAAATGACACCAGGAAGGACTCCACCAGCTTTACTCACCCTTTACTGATATTTGCGCAGAAGCCCCAGCTGTCCACTGACCTCAGCTTCGGGGTAGGGGGCAGGGTGAAGAAGGAAACAGGTTTAACAGATATGCAATTGAGCCAAAGGATAAGGTGGCCCAGAATAACCTAGCAAGACAAATAAAGCACTTGATATACAGGTGCGGTGCCAGGAGTCAAGGACCGGAGATTGGGTCCAGTTGCGGAAACTGGGCATCCTGAGTCTGTCTAAGAGAGCGAGGCGTTGGAAGGGCACACAGTATGTGGTAGGGAACAACAAGAATGACTGCCAACATATAAAGTCCAGCCTGGGGGAAGCCAGGAATGGGGGGAAGCAGCTGTGAAGGTGATATATTGTAACAATCACCTGCACATTAGGCAGCTAGAAGGGAAAGATCAGGTGAATGCGCTATGAGGCCACAATTATTGGCTCACAAGAAATAAGTTATGTTAAGAGAAGAAATATGAATCTTTCTAACAAACCCCATTGGAGGAGAGGGAGTTGAAAAGAAAATTAATCCTTGTAGAATCCACAGTCTAAAGTGGAAGGCTGGGGCGCCTGGGTGGCTCAGTCGGTGAAGTGTCTGGTTCCTGATTTTGGCTCAGGTCATGATCTCAGGGTCCTGAGATCGAGCCCCTTGTCAGGCTCCGCGTGCAGCAGAGAGTCTGCTGGAGATTCCTTTTCTCCTTCTCCTTTTGCCCCTCCCCTCCCTCTCTCATTGTCTCTCTCTGTCCCCAAAATAAATGAATAAATATTAAAAAACAAAATAAAGTGGAAGGCTTCCTCCCCACACATCAGAGTTCATTCAACCCCATCACTCACAGGATCAAAAGACAATAAATTGACACATTGTTTGGAGGGGCAAATTGCAGAGTAATACATTGGTTATAATATCATTTAAATATTTTATCTACCATAGAGAAAACAGATACATGCCCACATACACACTTGTAAGAATGTAGAGAAAGATGTGAAATGATACACACCAAGCTGTTAGCACTGGTTACTTTAAGGGGTGTGATTAGTAATGGGGGTGGACAAAGAAGTCAGTATTTTTCTTCATATACTTTTATGCCACTTCACTTGTTGAACTAGCATGTGAACATTTTTAAAAAATGAAATCTGGTAGAAAGACTTGAGCTCACCCTTCCCCTCTGCCGATGCAGCAGACATTGGGCAGGGGGAGGAAAGTCATTGACATTCAGCAAACACTGGAGGCAACAAAAGACATGGAACATGATCACTTCTGTAGGGAGGGGAGGGACATGTTCTCAGAAAAGGAGAGGCAGGGACATGGGGGAAGAAAAGGGGAAAGGGGAGAGGACTTGAGAAAGGGATAAAGAAGGGGGCAAATCAGAGAAGGATGGTCATCGTCCGAAGACCTGGGGAAGTTCTACACGCGATGCCCCCAAGGACCAAAGCAGTGAGAGCTTGTGCCTTTTTACGTGAATGAGGCAACTAGGCCAAGGGCACAATGCATACCTTCACCCTCAACTTGATGTGGCTTTGGATCAGTCACCTGAACTCTGAGAACTGCTTAAACCTTCTTTAGGGTCCAAGGTATATGGTAAACTTTAGAGAAAGGCAAATGTGGCAGCAGAACAGGGAACCAAAAAGGGTATCCCTCCATGTATATGAACAGCACCCTCTTGTGGACTATGGGGTAGCAAGGAATGCCTACCTGCAAAGTACTGTGGGCGACAGGGCTTCAAGGATTAACCACCTGTGGATGGCGATCCAGCCGGAGAGACAGTAAGGTCCAATTCCCCTATTCCCCTCCCCCCCCATCAGTGGTAGCTAGAGACTCACTCTGAGGGTCAGACAATAGAAGGGACCATCACCCCCAGGCAGCTGCATCTGCATGCATGCTAGACCCCTAAGTGCCCTCTGCATCATCAAAGAAAAAGATCATCTGTTTTGGCACAGTTCTGATGATTTTTTTAAATTTAATTTTTGAAAATTATTGATGTGATATATCAGCTCAGTCATTCTCCCTGAGTACAGGGTGTTCAGAATTATCTGAGGGTGGGAGGAGTGCTTTTTAAAACCAGATATCTTGGTCCCCAACCGTTGAGAATCCCTGCCTTTGGGAGCTGTTGCTATGTGTTGGGAGCTTGCAAAAGTGTGTCATAGCACTCAGATGTGCTGGGACAGAAATGAACAAACAAAAAGGCAAGAACCACTCTTTCAGCCCAGTAATTCTCAAAGTATGGTTCCCACGCCAGCAGCATCAGCACCACCTGGAAACTGGGTAAAATGCATATTACTTTCACCTTACCCCAGACCTTACTGAATCAGAAACTCTGGGTTGAGACCCAGCAAACCCTCCAGGGGATTCTGATGAAAGCTCGAGTTTGAGAATCGTTGCTCTAGCCAAATCCCAAGCCTTAAAAAGTTATCAACTCCTTGGCAGACCATCCACCTCCACACACCCCTGTAATAATTGAGCACATTAGCCCACCTCCTTTTGCTTTAATACCTTATCCTTGAGTTTCTGCAGTTCCTCCTATCTTTTCTTGCTCCTTTGATGTCTCTTTTTCCTCTTCCCTTTCCCAAAATGCGAATGTATGCCCAATGCTCAGCCATCTACCCCTCCATTCCTTCTTCTCCATTCTTCTCCCTTCACCCATCATCCAATGATCATTTCTATGTTGATGTAGCTTGACCTCTAAGCCCTCCATGACCAAATACCTACAAACTAACATCAAACAGTGTTTCCTACCAAGTGAGTATCTGGTCATTGTTTCAAATTCAACATCTCCAACCTTCCCCATTCTCCACTGTAGCCTCTCCAAACTAAAAAAGCTCAGGTTTGCCTTTGATAGCTCCTTCTCCCTTCTCATCCAATCTATCCAAACATCCTACTGAATGTTTCTTCACAATGTCTTCTGGATATGTCACTCTCTATTCCTTGGCACCACCCAAGTCTAAATTCTCACCAGCTCCCATGCGAACCTCCTAAATGATCCTTGAGATCGTTCCCTGTCTCTGCTCCTTCAAACCCTTCCAAAACATCAGACATCTTGTTCACAATAACACTGTTAACAGCGTATTAACGCCCTGCTTAAAAGTCCACTGATAACTTCTTCTTACTCACTGCTTCAAATCTAAATTGCTTGGCCTGGTTTTTGAGACCAAGCACAGTCTGGCCTTTTTCTTCCCACCCACCCATCCCTCATCCAGTGAGCATGCCCCTGTTGTAGGTGCCATATTGTAGCAGGTGCCTAAATGTTAGCCATGAGTATGGCAAGCAATCTCCCTAGATTATTCCCGATTTCTCTTAATCAGCTGCTTCGTATCTCCCTGGATCTCCAATCCCTGACTCTTGATCTCAATATCTTTTTTTAGCCCCTTAGTTCATCCTCTACCTCCCACTCCTTCTCCATCAGAAGAACTTTTTGGACATTGCCTCTACATTAAACCTGCCATTCCAGTAAACCTGGCTACTCATTGATAGCACCCCATACACATACATGCACTTCTCTCATCCTCATGGTGAGTTCTTCGCTCTTTCTGCTCCTCTCATATCCTATCTGTCTTTATTTTTTAAAGATTTTATTTATTCTTTGAGAGAGAAAGAGAATACGAGAGGGAGTGGGGGGGAGGGGCAGAGGGCAAAGGAGAAGCATGCTCCCCGCTGAGCAGGGATCCCAATGAGGGGTTCAATCCCAGGACCCTGGGATCAGGACCTGAGCCGAAGGCAGCTGCTTAACCAACTGAGCCACCCGGGCGTCCCTCCTATCTGTCTTTAGAGACCCATCGTGCACAACCTGTCTGAATTCCCCGCACTCATAGGGTACACTGGCTCAGATACTAGCTAGCAGATCAGAGTCTGAGGTTGGGTTCCAAGGGCCACAAAGGCAGGTACACTTTTCCAGGCTGCCCAAATCAGGAAGTGAAGGAGAGTAGCAGGTCCAGTCCAAGCCCAAGTCTTGAAAGGGAAAAAAAGATCAAGAACTAGTGAGAAAAGATGCAAACATTCAGTTTCAAGGATGAGAGTAGGGTTATAAATAAGATGTTGATTTTTTTTATGTTTTTTAAAAATTTTATTATGTTATGTTAATCACCAAACATTACATCATTAGTTTTTGATGTAGTGTTCCAGGATTCATTGTTTGTGTATAACACCCAGTGCTCCATTCAATACATGCCCTCCTTAATACCCATCACCAGGCTAACCCATCCCCCCATATGCTCCCCTCTAGAACCCTCAGTTTGTTTCTCAAAGTCCATAGTCTCTCATGGTTCATCTCCCCCACCGATTCCCCCCCCTTCATTTCTCCCTTCCTACTATCTTCTTTTTTTTTTTTTTTAACATATAATGTATTATTTGTTTCAGAGGTACAGGTGATTCATCAGTCTTACACAATTCACAGCGCTCACCATAGGACGTACCCTCCCCAATGTCTATCACCCAGCCACCCCATCCCTCCCACCCCCTACCACTCCAACAACCCTCAGTTTGTTTCCTGAGATTAAGAACTCCTCATATCAGTGAGATCGTATGATATATGTCTTTCTCTGATTGACTTATTTCACTCAGCATAATACCCTCCAGCTCCATCCACGTCGTTGCAAATGGGAAGATTTCATTCCTTTTGATGGCTGCATAATATTCCATTGTATATATATACCACATCTTCTTTATCCATTCATCTGTCGATGGACATCTTGGCTCTTTCCATGGTTTGGCTATTGTGGACATTGTTACATTAATAAAAGAAAGAAGAAGAACCATATTATCCTCTCAATAGATGCAGAAAAAGCATTTGACAAAGTACAGCATCCTTTCTTGATCAAAACTCTTCAGAGTATAGGGATAGAGGGTACATACCTCAATATCATAAAAGCCATCTATGAAAAACCTACAGCGAATATCATTCTCAATGGGGAAAAACTGAGAGCTTTCCCCCTAAGGTCAGGAACACGGCAGGGATGTCCACTATCTCCACTGCTATTCAACATAGTATTAGAAGTCCTAGCCACAGCAATCAGACAACAAAAAGAAATAAAAGGCATCCGAATCAGCAAAATAGAAGTCAAACTCTCACTCTTTGCAGATGATATGATACTTTATGTGGAAAACCCAAAAGACTCCACCCCAAAACTGCTAGAACTCATACAGGAATTCAGTAAAGTGGCAGGATATAAAATCAGTGCACAGAAATCAGTGGCATTCCTATACACCAACAACAAGACAGAAGAAAGAGAAATTAAGGAGTTGATCCCATTTACAATTGCACCCAAAACCATAAGATACCTAGGAAAAAATCTAACCAAAGAGGCAAAGAATCTGTACTCAGAAAACTATAAAATACTCATGAAAGAAATTGAGGAAGACACAAAGAAATGGAAAAACGTTCCATGCTCATGGATTGGAAGAACAAATATTGTGAAGATGTCAATGCTACCTAGAGCGATCTACACATTCAATGCAATCCCTATCAAAATACCATCAACCTTTTTCAAAGAAATGGAACAAATAATCCTAAAATGTGTATGGAACCAGAAAAGACCCTGAATAGCCAGAGGAATATTGAAAAAGAAAAGCAAAGCTGGTGGCATCACAATTCCGGACTTCCAGCTCTATTACAAAGCTGTCATCATCAAGAAAGTATGGTACTGGCACAAAAACAGACACATAGATCAATGGAACAGAATAGAGAGCCCAGAAATGGACCTTCAACTCTATGGTCAACTAATCTACGACAAAGCAGGAAAGAATGTCCAATGGCAAGAAGACAATCTCTTCAACAAATGGTGTTGGGAAAATTGGACAGCCACATGCAGAAGAATGAAACTGGACCATTTCCTTACACCATACACAAAAATAGACTCAAAATGTTTGAAAAAACCTCAATGTGAGACAGGAGTCCATCAAAATCCTAAAGGAGAACACAGGCAACAACCTCTTTGACCTCAGCCACAGCAACGTCTTCCTAGAAACATCACCAAAGGTAAGGGAAGCAAAGGCAAAAATGAACTATTGGGACCTCATCAAGATAAAAAGCTTTTGCACAGCAAAAGAAACAGTCAACAAGACCAAAAGACAACTGACAGAATGGGAGAAGATATTTGCAAATGACATATCAGATAAAGGGTTAGTATCCAAAATCTATAAAGAACTTATCAAACTCAACACCCAAAGAACAAATGATCCAATCAAGAAATGGGTAGAAGACATGAACAGACATTTTTCCAAAGAAAACATCCAAACGGCCAACAGACACATGAAAAAGTGCTCAACATCGCTCGGCATCAAGATGTTGATTTTTTAATTGGGTTGTTACATGTTGGAAGTAATCACAGGTCAGAAAAAAATGAAGGAATATCCTGGAGCAGGGAGAGCATTGGAATATCTGCTGGGAACAATGGTGATCATTCATGGCTCACTTTACAGGACGGCAGAAGCATGAGGGTGATGATATTGATTTAAAGGTTCAAGGTTGAAAAAGATATCAGTTCCACCTCCTTCTTGACTTCCAGATTATGGCATAGAACTTCTTTTTTCCTGCTCACAATGTTCTTTTGTACCTACAATTTGTGTTTAATAATCATTACCTTTTTCAATTCTGTTCCTCTCTCTAAATATCACTCCATTTTTTTTCAGTCTTCATAACTTTGTGGGATTGTATTACAAATTTGATGATAAATACAATTCACATATATTCGATTTAATTAGAAGACATAAGAGTTACTGGAGCTCAAAATAAAATGATTGCCAAATTCAAAACTTCAGTAGAGACATGGTCACTGCTGAAAACAAAATTAGTTTTCCAGGGGATGAACTAGAGAAATAACCCACAATATTAGAGCAAAAGCACAGGGAAATTGAAATTATGACTGAAAAGATAAGAGATAAAGATCTAGCCTGACAACCTGACATACAAATAAAATAAGAGTTCAGAAAGGAAAAAAAATGAACAGGTGTAAGCCTGACAATTAGGGAAATGATTGAAGAGAATTTCCCTGCATTTATAAATTCCACAGATAAAGGAAAAAAATCATACAAACCTTCAGACAAAAAAGAGAGGTTTTTTTTTTCATTTGATTTTGCATTTTATTTTGTGTTTACTAAGGAAAGAAGCAGACCAGAATCAGCGTTCCCATCTTCCTCAGTGAGAGGAGGAAAATGATGGAATAATATCTGTATACAACTGACAGAACTATCATTCAAAAATTTTATTCTTTTAAAGATTTATTTATTCATTTGAGAGAGAAAGAGAGAGAGAGCCGGTGGAGGGTGTGCAGAGAGAGACAGAAACTCAAGCAGGCTCCACACTGAGCACAGCTGACAGGGGACCCCATCTCATGACCCTGAGATCAGGACCTGAGCTGACACCAAGAGTCCAATGCTTAACAGGCTCCGCCACCCAGGCGCCCCTCATTCAATAATTTTATATTCATCCAAGATATCATTAGTCTGCCTGGACAAAAGACATTTTCAGACACTCACGGACTCAAAAAATTATGGAAGAAACAACTCTAATCAAATTAAAATGAAATCAAAACAAAGATTTCAAGATACATAAAGATCTAGGGCCCAAGAAACAGTGGTTATAATATTTACAGCTAAATCTAAAAAGATGATAATCATGTGACAGTTGACCATATAGTGTGTGTTAGGAGTACAAACAAAAGATAGATGACAGATAGATGGTAGGTAGGTAGATAGATAGATAGATAGATAGATAAACTCAAAGGGAAATCTTTTTTTTTTTTTAAAGATTTTTATTTATTATTTATTTGAGAGAGAGAGAACACATGAGAGAGGATAGGGTCAGAGGACGAAGCAGATCCCCTGCCGAGCAGGGAGCCCGATGCGGGACTCGATCCCGGGACTCCAGGATCATGACCTGAGCCGAAGGCAGTCGTTTAACCAACTGAGCCACCCAGGCGCCCTCAAAGGGAAATCTTCTTATCTGAACTAGAGTAATCACTGTGTAATTGGTCTCCCCACCTTCTGTTGAGTCCTCTCTAATCAATTCGCCTTGCAATAGCCATTGATCTTTGTAAAATGTGTGGCAGAA
Organism: Neomonachus schauinslandi; assembly: GCF_002201575.2. NCBI lineage: Eukaryota > Metazoa > Chordata > Mammalia > Carnivora > Phocidae > Neomonachus > Neomonachus schauinslandi. Next base: position 38,426,638 of record NC_058419.1, on the reverse strand, counting down.
TGAAGAAACATGCTCATATTTAATGTTGACATATCTAAGAGAAACATAACCTAAATATGATTGTTAAAAATAGTAATGTAACCACTAGCAAAAATAGAGCTATATTTATAAAACTTCTAAATTCCTCAGGGAGAGGAAGAGGGCAAATAAAAAAATGTTTTACAGCTTGATACATCTAGTAAAAGTAAGGAAACAAGTAAAAGAGAAACAAGTATGACGAACAAAACATGAGGGAAGTAAGAAGATCAAATACATTTGTTATCAAAGTGAGGATGGGTTGAATTATGCTTTCCTCCAAATAAAGAAATAAATAAAAAGGACTCTTTCAGTTTGGGTTTTAGAAAAAAAACAACTATATGGTATTTCTAATGAATACTCTTGAAAAAAATAAAGATTGACAATAAAGCTACAGAAAGACTGTCTCAGACAAGTGCAGGCAATAAAACAATATTAAAGTGAAATTCAAGGCCAAGAGAATTAAACAGAACAAGGATAAGTTCTTGTAATGGTAAAAGGCACATTCGCAGAGAATTTATAAGTCATAAATTATATGCAGTAAACAATACAGCAGTGAATACATGAGGAAAAAACTAAAAACACAAACACAAGGATAACTTAATAAAAATCTATAATTTTAATGGGAGAAGTTATTTATCTCTAAATATTTAACAAACAAAACACAAAAATTAACCAAGGATATAAAGAATCTAAATAATGTAATTGACAAGTTCAATTTAATATAAAATTGAACTTTAACAGAGAATACACATTCCTAACATATATCCATATACCATTTCTAAAAATCAGTCATGCACTTGGTCACAAAGAAAGTCTAATAAATTCCAAAAGGGAAAACTTTATAGGCCACATTTTCTAGCCTATAAAACAAAATAAAACACAAAATTAACAAAAAAGATAACTCCCCAAAATTTAATATTTGGAAAGGAAGAAAGACTCTTCTGAACAGTTACTAGATCAAACAGGAGATCAACACTGAAGTTACAAATTATCTGGAAATTAATCAAAGAAGAACATTTCATAAAAGAAAATCTATAAGATGTAGCGAGAGAAACTATAAGCAAAATGTATGGCCTCAAAGAGTTTTATTGTTAAAGAAAGTGAAGGGGCACCTCGGTGGCGTCTGACCCTTGGTTTCGGCTCAGGTCATGATCTCATGGGTTGTGGGATGGAGCCCCACATCAGGCTCCACACTCAGCCAGGAGTCTGCCTGAAGATTCTCTCTCTCCTTCTCCCTCTGCTCTTCCCCCACCCCTGCTCCTGTGCTCTCTCTCTAAAAAAAAAAAAAAAAAATAGAAAAAAAACATGAACTTAAAGAAAGTAGAGAGAATTAATAATGATAGAAGCCAAAATTAAAGAAATAGAAACTACCACCATCACAGAGCGACCTCCTCTGCACCCCCTCACAAACACAGACACTGAATGGATAAATAAGACCAAAATCAACAGATTTATAAAATAAACCGCTTCCTTCAGCAGCCTATTGTTTTTAAAAAAGATTAAAATGTATCCTATTAGGAATGAAAACTGAGGTATAACTACCACTTAAGTAAAACACTGAAGTAGCTATAAGACAAAATTATAAGCAACATTGTCAACAATGTTGAAAATGTAAAGAAAACGAACACGTTTCTAGCGGGACATAGAATATCATAGTGAACACAAGTCGTGGTAGGAAACATGAACAGACCAGTAACCACAGGAAAAAAAAAAACATAAGAAATTGCTGAGTTTATTTATCCTTCAAAAAAAAAAAAAAAAAGGGGCGCCTGGGTGGCTCAGATGGTTAAGCGTCTGTCTTCGGCTCAGGTCATGATCCCAGGGTCCTGGGATCAAGTCCCACATCGGGCTCCCGGCTCAGCAGGGAGCCTGCTTCTCCCTCTGACCCTCTCCCCTCTCATGCTGTTTCTCTCTCGCTCGCTCTCTAAAAAATAAATAAAAATCTTAAAAAAAAAAAAAACACAAAACAGAAGAATTTGTGTCACTCAAACTGTCCTAGACTTCTATAAAGCAACCCAAATATATTCTACACATGAGCTTTTACAAATGTGATGAAAGAATGCAACAAAGAAAAAAAACTACAGACCGCTTTTACTTATGAATATAGATGCAAAAATGTTTTCATAAAATATCAGCAAATAGCTTCCAGCATAGTATTAAAAACATAATTCTGATGAAGCAGGGTATATTCGCGGAACGCAAACACGGTTAAATTAAGCCATCTATCCATATTAATTCATTGCATCCACAAATTAAAGGAAATGAATGTTATCTAACTATCAAACGGGAACTAGGAAGTATGTGATACAACCCTGCGGGCATGGATAATAATAAAACCTTTGAAAAAGAAACTTAGAAACAAACCACCTCGATCTGATAGACTGTTTAGCAAAATCCAATGCATACTCTGAGGAATACTGTTAAGCGAAGTACATCAGGTCTATGATGCTCCAGGCCTGCTTGAGAGCCGCCTCCCGTCTCTCCCAGGGCTGAAACAAAAGAGTGAAGATAAATGAGAAATGTTGTGTCTGTTGTGGTCCTTGTGTGGAACTCCCCTGCGTGGGACTGTCCCTGAGTTGCCTCAGGCCTGCAAGGCTAGAACTCCGTATAAGATAAAGCAGACGTTTTTCGCGGAGAAAGAATGTCCTTTTGGCTAGATAACTGGGAACAAATTGTTAGACCATTACCTTATTGCCACGCATACCATAAATTCCAGATGGATTAAAGATTTACATTTTCATACGGAAAAAAAAAAAACCTAAGAAAACGAATTATTTCTAGAACCAGAGTGGGAGAGGCCTTTGTCAGCAAGCTAAGAAACTCAGAAGCCATAAAATGACAAATCATAATTTGAAACTTAACAAGGCTGACATAAAGGACAAGGCAATTTAAAACTTTCTGTGGAGCAAAAGACTCTGTAAAGATCCCACTGAGACAAAATAGTTACAATTAAGTAAAACCCATGAGTAGCTCCATACTGGAGAGAATTCATAAAATTTTCTATGAAAAAGACACCAACCCAAAGACTAAGGCAAAAGTCGCTATGAGGCAAATCATAGAAGAGTGAAAATACAGATAATAAGCATCTGAGACATTTCCAACCTCATAGGTTGTCAAGGATATATAAAATATTCGAAGTGATGGGACAGGACCTTTTTTTTTACCCTTCAGACTGGCACCATTTAACATATATTGATAATATTCAGTCCTGGCAAGAATCTGGGGAAAGAGCAGTTCTTTTACACCCACCTCTAAGTAGAAGACTGAGTGGCTACAACCATTTTGGAAGGTGGTCTGGTAGTAACTACCAAAAATGTAAGTACAAACCTTTGATCTGGCAAGTTCTCTTCTAGAAATGTATCCTAAGATGTTATTTTTACTAGTGAGCAGAGACTTCTGCCAGGGGATGTTTACTACAGTTGGCAGCGGCGAAATAAATAGAGGAAAACAATCTGAAGGTCCATCAGAAGGGTAAAAGTTGAGTAAGTTACGGGATGGCCAAGGCTGGAATACTGAGATTCTGGAAGAAAGCATAAATTATAGCTCTGTATCTGTTGGCCAGGGAAGTTGTTCATGATGTACTGTGTTTTTTTACGAGGTAGATTACTGTGCATAGTATGATGGTATTTTTATTCTAAATTAGGTGGGGGAGGGGGCCATATACCATATGCATATATACCTGTATTGGGTAGAGCTCAGGGAGGATCCGTCCACACTCATTACAGATACTAGTCCCAGATCTTCCTCTGAATTCTACTCAGTGCAGTTCATGAAATGTGTTTGCATAACAAGCTATAATGGAATATTTATACAGCAAATATGTGCCTTTGTCTCTCAAACCAAAATGCTTCACGTCTATCACAAGATTGGGATACCGTGGCTATCCTGATATATTTATGAAAGGGATATGTGGCAAGCCAGAAGTTTGCAAATAACCAAGAACAATCTGCAGTTTAGGTGACGTCTTCAAATCTGAAGAAAGCCCGCATCAAAACTTAGACTAAGGGGTGCCTGGGTGGCTGAGTCGTTAAGCGTCTGCCTGGGCTCAGGTCATGATCCCAGGGTCCTGGGATTGAGCCCCGCATCGGGCTCCCTGCTCCATGGGAAGCCTGCTTCTCCCTCTCCCACTCCCCCTGCTCGTGTTCCCTCTCTCGCTGTCTCTCTCTGCCAAATAAAATCTTAAAAAAAAAAAACAAAAAAAACTAAATTTGTGTGTGTGTGTGAGAAAGAGAGAGAGAGCACACATGTTAGTATACTCATGGAGAAAAGTGTGAATGGACAACAAACTATTAACACTGGTTGTACTCCAAAAATTACACAGGAAGGAGAAGCTTTTTTCCAAATAGATCTTTGAATTGATTGATAAGAAGCATGTGATCTAAAAAAAAAAAAAAAAAAGCACAGAGCAAAAAGCAACTGAGGAAGGTGAAAAGGGAAGAGAAAGCAGGACAGAAGCCAGCCAGAAAGAAGGGCTGGGACGAAAGAAAGGGAAGGGAAGGGAAAAGAAAAGGGGAAAGGGGAAAGGGAAAGGAAAGGGGAAAGGGAAAGGGAAGGGGGAAAGGGAAGGGGGAAGGGAAGAGAAGAGAAGAGAAGAGAAGAGAAGAGAAGAGAAGAGAAGAGAAGAGAAGAGAAGAGAAGAGAAGAGAAGGCAAGCACTGCGTGGGAGAGGAAAGGAGAGGAGGGAAGGGAAGGGAAGGGAAGGGAAGGGAAGGGAAGAGAAGAGAAGAGAAGAGAAGAGAAGAGAAGAGAAGAGAAGAGAAGAGAAGAGAAGAGAAGAGAAGAGAAGAGAAAAGAGAAGAGAAGAGAAGAGAAGAGGAGGAGAGGAGAGGAGGAGAAGGCAAGCACTGCGTGGGAGAGGGGAGGGGAGAGGAGAGGAGAGAAAGAAGAGAGGGGAGGGGAG
>NC_058419.1:38355749-38421620 GCF_002201575.2 Neomonachus schauinslandi | reverse complement strand
GAGGGGAGGAGAGGGGAGGAGAGGGGAGGAGAGGGGAGGAGAAGGCAAGCACTGCGTGGGAGAGGAGAATGCGGCTGCGCGGCGCGGAGAGCCGGCGCTGGAGCTCAGCGCAGCCGGGGAGCTGCTAATCCCTGCGCCTGCGGCCAGCTGCCTGCCGCGGCCTGGAGTGACGGGGGCTCAGCTAACGTGGGCAGAAACAGGAGCTCGCGGAGAAATTTTCGGAAGCCATACCTAAGGCGAGGAGAGCAAGCCTCTGAATACATGCAGATGGGAGCAGGGGCTGCCGAAAGCAAAGCAAACAAGGCAGGTGGGGGGAGGCCGCCGGTGCAGGAGCCGGCTTGCCAGGAGACACCCCGGCGGAGGCTCAGGCTGCACCCCATCCTGCTTCTGCCTAGGCAAGGGCCCCCCACCCCCTGAGCCATTAAGCTCAGACGCAGCAAGTACCTCTTGTCACATGAGGGTGAGAATCTGGAGGAGGAGGTGAGGAAGCGTGGTGGATCACAGAGAACAGGACGCGAGCGGGACCCGATAAGCCGGCGCGTCCCATTCCGGCGCCCGCTGCGCCCCGCCCTTTTTTAAATTGAATTACAATTGACACACACTATTATGTTAGTTTCAGGAGCACAACGTAGCGATCCGATATATTTATGTATTCCCAAATGATCACCAAGACCATCGTCACTATACAGTTATTGCAATTATCTTCCCTATATTCTCTATGCTTAACAGTAAAGCCCCGTGGCTTATTTTATAACTGGGAGTTTGTGCCTCTTAATCCCCTTCGTCTATTTCACCCATCCCCCGCCCCCACCGCCCTGTCCTCTGGCAACCACCAGCTTGTGGTCTGCGTCTATGCCTTTGAAGGGGAGCCGGTGGAAGGCTCCTCTCACCACACCCTGTGGATGGACAAGCCAGGGCGCTAGAGACCGGAGGACTACTCCCGGGGAGGGCTGGAGGCCCGACTCTGGGAAGGAAAAGCGTGCAGCTGGAGACATCAGCTAGGAACGGAGCCCCCTTATCCAGGCCACCCTGCCCATCCAGGTCGAGGCGTTTGGCCCAAGGGAAGAAGTTGAGCAGGCAGGCCCCGCATTCTGATCCCAACCCTGCCACTTGCTAATTGTGACCTTGGGCAAGCTACTTGACCACTCTGGGGTTCAGTGTCTTATTATTTGTAAACCGGGGAGAAGATTATTACCCCTCCCACAGGGTACTGAAGAAGCAGAGAAAGAAAGAGAAAAAAGAGAGACTTAAGATGATGGTGTATACGAAGTGTATAGGGCCTGGGAAAATTTAAGTTCTCAATACATCTTAGTTATTATTAGAACATTAATTAATGTGTCAGTTGTGTGCAGAGCCTTAGACCAGGTGCTGAGCCTTAACAGCCGCAGAGGCTCCTAGATTCCATCTCCTTCCACCATCTCCAACCCGCCCCCCCCCCCCCCATCTCGCCTTCCTCCCCCCACCAGTGCCGGAACTAAAATTCTATCTTGCCTTGGAGTGTCTCCAGCTGTTTGCTCATTTTCCACCAGCCTGCTGTGGGCCCCCCACACACATTCCTGTGGGGCACACCTTCACTTGGAGAGTGAAACACTCACACCCGACCCACCCAAGCCCCCCATCTTCCAAGTCACTTGGCAGATCAGAGGGAAGTGGAGGGGTTTTAGAGGGGGGGGGTCTTAAGTCGCAGACAGATACCCAGAGAGAGCCGAGAAAGGACACCGAGCCCTGCTTGCGAGGCCTTTCGGGGTGCTGGAGGCAGCCAGCAAATAGCAAATGTTTAAGGTTGTGTTGTTGTTATTGTTGTTTCATCCAGCATCTGCAGTTGCTGGGTGTAACCCTAGCCTCCTTCCTCTGTGAAATGTGTGAATGTGCTATCCTCAAGCATTCCACATATTGATTCTCTCACATTTCACTGACTTGATCCCTCTCTGCCCCCATTAACCCCGCATAATGGGCACTTGCTCTTTCAAATCCAGGTCGACCCCCCACGGATGGCCAAGTGTTACAATGGTTAACCAGCCAGCCCGCGCACTCTCTGTCTCTGCTCAGAACGTACTATTCTGGAGACGAAAATGTGGGGCGTAAGGAGGAAGCCAAGGATTATTTCTTTGAACCTTCGCGTGTTTTGCCAGAGTCTAAATATGATGCTGCAGAATATGTCCAAATGTTCCTAAAATAGACCCAGCATTCCCAGAACTGGTTTCACTAGCCAGCTTGAAGTCACTCTCTGCCCAGAAGGTGGTGAGGAATTCTCACTTGATGGGGTGCTGAATAGTCAATCCTTCAAGATTAGGAAAGCTTCTTGATTTAGGCGACATTTGTTATGGAAAGATCTTGGCCCCCTTTGGGGAATCTCTCCCCTCACATGTCCTCCGCTGCTTCTCAGGCAGGTTACGGACGGGCCCACCCATGGTCAGCCTGGACCACTCTGTGCAACCATAGCTCTCCACATTCTCATTTCCTTTTCTCCAAGTTGCTCAAAGTGCTTCTTTTTAATAACTTACCATCAGCCACCTCTCTCCTCCTCATCAGCACCCACCACTCTGCCTTGAAATATGTATCGTTAAGTACAACTACGAAAGTTAAGCACGATTATTATTTTTTTTTTAAGATTTTATTTATTTGACAGAGAGAGACACAGCGAGAGAGGGAACACAAGCAGGGGGAGTGAGAGAGGGAGAAGCAGGCTTCCCGCTGAGCAGGGAGCCCGATGAGGGGCTCAATCCCAGGACCCTAGGATCATGACCTGAGCTGAAGGCAGACACTTAATGACTGAGCCACCCAGGTGCCCCAAACACGATTATTATAAATATGGAAAAGTTACAGGACCACAGTCTAACCATGAGAAACACACCAGTCACACCTAAATTGAAGGACATTGTATAAAATACCTGACGGGTACTCCTCAAAACTGTCAAAGCCATCAAAAACCGGGAAAACCTGAGAAACTGTCACAGCCCGGAGGAGCCAAAAGAGATATGATAACTAAGTATAATGCGGTTTCCTGGATGACATCTTGGAACAGAAAAACTAGTGGAAAAACTAGTGAAATCTGAATACAATGTGGACCCCAGTTAATAATAACGTGTCAATGTCGATTCATTAGTTGGGACAAATATACCATCGTGATATAAGAAGTTATCAGCAGGGGAAACTAGGTGTGCAGGTACACAAAAACCCTGTACTATCTTTGCAATTTTTCTGGAAATTTTAAAATATTCTAAAAGTCAAAGTTTATTTATATACTTTCAAAGCGACAAAAGGGGGGTGGGATGGTGATTGACTGAAATAGGCATAAGGGAACTTTCTGGGGTGATGATAACGTTCAGTGTCTCGCTAGACACTTCGGTGACACAGGTGTATCCATTTGTCATAACCTGTTGAATCATGCACTTAAGATTTGTGCAATTCATTGTGTATACATTTTATCACAGAAAGGAAAAAACACTGTAAAGAAATATTGAAATCTGGTAAATAATATGCATACTGAAGTGTTTTGGGAAGAGTACAAATGTCAAACTTTCTTTGAAGTTAAAGTTAATATAAAATCCTTTTTTTAGAGAGAGAGCGAGCATGTGCACGTGCGTGCGAGAGCAGGGAGGTGGGGGGAGGGGCAGAGGGAGAGAGAGAATCCCTAGCAGACTCCACACCCAGCACGGGGCCCAACGTGGGGCTCAATCCTAGGACCCCCAGATCATGACCTGAGCCGAAATCAAGAGTCAGACGCTTAACCGACAGAGCCACCCAGGCGCCCTTCCATCATATGTTTATATAATAATTAACTTTCTTTTGAAGGACATTTGAGTTGTGCACAGGGTTTTGGTGACTTGCTTTTTGACGCGGTGGGTATTGTTACGCATATATCCGTGCATCTGTACGAGTACACCTGTCGCATCATTTGCTAGAAATGGAATTCCTCGGTTAAAAATATTGTGCCAATTTGCACTCCCACCAACAGTGTATGAGAATGTGTGCGTCCCCACACCTTGACCGACACTCATTATCACTTAATTGTTTTAATTTTCATAAATCTGAGAGGTGAAAAAAATACGCAATTATTGTTTGTTTCCATTTGAATTTCTGTATTAACGAGGCTGAACATCTTTTCTGTGTTTATGGCTCTTTGCAGTTCCATTCATTGCTTACTCATTCTTCTTGCCCATTTTTTCTACTTTTTTTTTTTTTTTTGATCCGCGAGTGCTCTTTGTAATACGTCTTGCAAATGTTTTCTCTTAATTTTAGCTCTCCCACAAGGTAGCTTTCAAAGCGTTTACGGTGGAAGTGTTTTCCACTTTCTTGGGTTTTGCCATTTTCCTGCTCTGTGTGTGGCTTTTGTCGCATTCCCCATGGTCTTTCTTTCACCTCACAGCCCTTTGAGGTAGATCAGATGGGAGATGTAAAAAGGGCACATTGATGGTCTCACGGTCACACAGATAATGACGAAACGCTGGATTTGAACCCGGGTCTCCTCAGTCCTAGTCCAGGGCCTTTTCCATTACCAAGAAAGGGCAGGAATAGTTATTTCCACTTAAGAGAAGGGAGAACTTCTTTCTCCATGCCTGTTGCCAAGCCCTGCTGGAGACATGCACAGCTCGGCAGATGGTTCCGTACTCTACAGTCATGACTACCGATCTCAACTGCGCCTTACTGCTGCCCCATGATCCTTTTGGTTTCCTAATCAGTCCATTCAAACCTCCCCCACAACAACAATTTCAGACATTCTTCACTTTTATCAAACCTCTGGTCGCCATCCCTCGCCTTCCCACTCTCTCATTTCACAGACAGAAATTATCAGGTGGGAATGCTCAACTTCCTGCCCCGCCCCTCCCAAATCCCCTAACTAGGTGGGTCCCCATCTAGTGCTCCCTCTCTCCTCCTGTCCCCAAGGGAAGGGAAGGGGGTCCCAACTTTTGCCATTCACGCCCGGACCTGGCTCCAGCTGTTATCCCCTTCACTCTCCTGCATCTTCACCTGCTCCCTGTCTATGGACTCGAGCCTCTCCCTTCCTAAGAAATAGAAGCAAACACAAACGCCTGTCTCAGACTCCAGGTCCTCCTCCAAGTTGCTTCTTCGAATTATGCAGCTGTAAAAGCAAAGACTCTGCTTAGAGTGGAAATGTCTGAGATGCCCTGTATACGGTGCCAAGCTGCTAATAACCTGCCCTGAAGGTAAGAGGAAAAAAAGATTGCTTGCGGTAGAGGAGATAAGGCTGTTTTGCGGGGGGCGGGGGGGGGGGCAGATGGGGTTTTAGCTGAGCAGAGAAGAGACCGACTTGGGAGACTGGCCTGGCTCCTGGTCCCCTTCTGGCCCACTGGGCTGGGTTGAAGCCCCTCCGGTGGAAAAAAGCAGACAGAAAGCCACTGACGTTGTAAGCTACTTGATGAGCGCTGAGGTTCAGGGGCTGATGGATCAATTCGCTGGTGACTTTATGAGACTCAAGGCATAAGCGGGCCTAGCTTTGGGCCCCAACTAAACCCAGCGTGGAAGAGAATGAGAGAAAGAATGGTTTGTCCAGCCTCGGCCCATAGCTCCGCTCTCCAGTGGCTCTCAGACGAACACAGGTCCCTAGGACATCAGCATGGTCCCGATGGCCACCCTCAGCAGCAATAACACAAGTGGACAATGGGATCTGGAGTAGAAAGGAGAGAGCAGAGCAGTGAGTAGAGCCGGCAGAGTGGTTTACAGGGACATGGAAGGCATCACTTTGGGGGATTCTCAGAAACAAGTGGGGGGCTCTCGGAGGGGGGCCAAATTCCTACCTGGAGCCGCTAAGGGATGGGGACGTGTACAAACCTTGCGCATAACTCTAAGTGTGACCCAGAGTCACAGGCTGAAGGGGCCGGGAGGCCTTTGGGTCACAGGACCATGCCCAATCGCTCAGAGAGGCGCCAAAGGCAGAACTCACATTCCGTTCAGAGACTGGGGCTCTACCTCTCTGAAACATCTTTCTTCTCTCCCAAAGGAGGACCAGTGCATATGGAAGACAGGGCTCCAGCAGCCAGTGGAGGGGCCTTTCTGCTCCCTGAAGGAGTGAACATGATGAGAAATAGGCTCTGTCAGTGTATTTGGATTGGGTCTGGGTTTGGAGGAGAAATGCTGCTTTTCTATAGATGGATAAGAGCAGGCTTGTTTCACCGAAGCCGGGGGTCCCTTCTGATCAGCTGACAGGGCTCAGTGCCAGGCTTCCCTGAATCTCCTACAGAAACCACTTGCGCCCCCCCACCCCCCCCCCAAGCCCCCCCCCCCCCCGCCCTCCGCCATCTCCCCTTCCAGGCATTTTGCTCAGATTCCAGTTCTCTGCTGAAACCAATCTCCCACTTTGGAAAGCTCTAGTCAGTGTCACCGGATGTGCACAGGCAGCAACTTCAGCCATGGGAGAAAGGCTTTCCAACTGGCAATCAGTTCTGACACTGACCTAGATGAGAGAGCAGGAAAGGTTGTAACCATGGGTGGTCACTCCAACAACTCAAGGGAATGGAGCAGAAGAACAAACACAAGGGAGATAAAAAAAAAAAAAAATGGGGGTTGGGTAGAGAGGGAAATGCAGAGGAGAAGTGTAACATCCCCTTTACATGTCGGTTGCTTTTTTGGAGAAACTCCTAGAAGCCTACATGTTGCTCAGACAGCACATGTTCTCAGTGGCTCTGTAAGGTGGGCACAGAAGTTACGTGCAAGCCCCAGCAGCTGGGCTTCCTGAATGCCACTGTATGCCTTGAGTGCTGGCAGAATTTTCCCTGGGGAAGGCCTGTCTCTGATGGACTCCTGTTGATCCTCATCTAGGAGATCTCCGATAAGCACAAGTCTGTCTTTGGGTCACGAAGCATCAAAGTTTGAGGAGAGGAAGATGGCAGGAGAGAAAGTTTTTTACATGAAAGCAACTTTCAAGGAATGACGTGAAGTCAATGCAGATTTCAGATTTTTTTTTTTTCTACAGCTCTTAGAGATAACAACCCGAACAACAGATGCTTCTGACCTCTGGGTTCTTGCAAGATCCTTAAACACACTCAGAATACTGAAAGAAAAAAAAATCAGTAACATTGAGGATTTGGACATTGCATGCATTGCATCGTATTCTCACTTTTAAGAAGACAAAATATTTGTGTGGAGTTTATGGAAGCTTGAAAGAGAGAGGGAGGGAGGGAGAGAGAGAGAGAGAGAGAGAGAGAGAGAGAGAGAGAGAGAATTCCCCATCTTGCAAGTGGGCAAATCTCCCTAAACACCTAATGCCAAGATGCTTTCAGCTTTATTTGCTGCGTTAGGTGCTTAGAAAAACCAGGCCAGAGAATGGTCTGTGATAAGTCATTCCCCCTTCAAAGTACTGGCTCTCTACCTAGTCACTCACAGAGTGAACACAAGCTATACCCATTTCACTGTACGGGAGGTAATGGGTTGAAGAGCCATCTAGCTTAAGCTGTTGGGATTTGAGTTTAACCCCCACAACTTGACTCCAGTCTGAGGTGACTCCCAAAAGGGTCTTCCTACTGACAGCAGTTGGCAATTCTTGTCTGGTCGTCACTGATCTCAAAGACCCTGAAGAGGCCGGCTTCCAGAATTTCCTGGATACTCAAGATCACTGAACTAGAATCATTGGCATTTATTGAGCAACTAATAACAAGAGCTCATCAATGAACATTGTACATGCATCTTCTCACTTACTAACCTGGTTATAACAGGTAGGCCCTATTACTGCCATGAGCAAACTGAGGCTCCCAGAAGCTAAATCACTTACCCAAGGTCACTCAGCACGTAAGTGGCAGGACAGGAGTCTGATCTGTCTGTATGTTCCAAGGGGCTGCCCTGACTCCTTCCAAAACTTTATCAATTATCTTCCCCCTTCAATTCGTTTCCAAGACTCTCAGGAACAGCCCACACTAGCTGCCTTCCGTTCCTACCACCAAATCACTCCCTAACCCTTTGCTATTCCCCACTAGCCAGCCATCTGGAAGGTGACCAGTGACAATCACCAGCAAATCCAGTGGCCTCTTCTCAACCCTTCAGTTATAACACATTTGCAGTATCTGGCACTCCATCCTTCTTGAAACTCTCCTCTCCTCTGGCCTCTGCAATTTCCCCGTTTTCCTGGTTCCTCCTGATCTCTTCTCCTCTGTCTTATCCAGTGGACTCCTCTTATGCCCTTCACCTCCCCCATAGATGTAGATTTTCCTTAAGACTCTGTCCTGGGCCTTGCCCCTACCCTCCTGGATTCAAGTATTACCCCTCTGCCGATGAAATGGCCTCTGGGAGGGGCAGCACAGCATAATGGCGATGAGCACTGACCCTAAAGTCAGTCTGCCTGAGTTCTAATCTCCTCTCTGTCACATGCTAGTAACTTTGGCGAGTTACACTGTACCTCTGTTTGCTCATCTGTAACATGAGGACTCCTGGGGATCATGTACATAGTGCACTAGTCCAGTGTCTGACAAGCAGTGAGCCTCATGCAAATGTTTGCTGTTACGTTGTCCGCCGCCCCGCCCCGGCCCTAACTTCCACCTGCACGTCAGATCCACTCCAACTGGTTGCATCATATTTCTGCCCTGAAGGTCACTAAGAAACTCACCATGTCCATAATTGCCTTCATGTCTCCTTCATTTCTACCCATGCAAGATCCCACTTGTTATTTACTCATCTCTGTTGGAGATTGCCACTACCCCGATCAGTATCAGTATGCCATCCAAACCCTCCCTTTCACTCACCATGGATACCCCATTCATTACACAGCAACCCCCGTCCTACCTTTTCAGATTCTATAATCTGGGCTATGTAAATGTTCTGAAATGGATCGTGGTTGAGCAGCATGTGAATGGAGTAAATGCCATTGAACCGCACACTTTATTTTATTTATTTATTTATTTAGAGAGAGAACAAGCACGCATTGGGGGCAGGGGCAGAGGGAGAAGGAGAGAGAGAGAGAGAATCCCAAGCAGGCTCCATGCTCAGCTCAGAGCCCGGCTGGGGCTTGATCCCACGACCCTGAGATCATGACCTGAGCTGAAATCAAGAGTCGGATGCTTAACCGACTGAGCCACACAGGTGCCCCTGAATGGCGCACTTTAAAACAGTTGAAATGGTAGATTTTATTTTATGTGTATTTTACCACAATAATAATAATAATAATAATAATAATAATAATAATAATAATAACTATCTGTGTCTCTCCACTTCCATAGCTTACCACCATAGTCCGGGCCACTGGAATACCATCAGAGACTCCTAAGTGATCTTTGATGTTTCCACTTTTGCATACCCCCAAAGGCACTGATCCAGTAGGTCTGAGGGTGGGACCTAAGGACATACTCTACTAACAAGCACCCCACAGAGTGCTTACTTAAAGTTTAGGGATCCCCGCCCACAGAATGAAGTTCAAACTCCTTAGTCTGGCAAGACCCTTCATGTCTTTCCCTAGTGTGCCTCTCTTCCCCTTTACTTCACTTTTTCTTATAGTTGCTTTATATTGTGGCCAAGGGTGTGAATAGGCCATGGACTAAGGAGTAGGATTAAGAGAACCCTCTGAACCTCAAGGAAAAAGAAAGCAAGAGGGAGAGCAAGAGGGAGAGGGGGAGGAAAGAAGGCAAGAAAGAGTTCTGGATTTAGATCTTAGTTCAAGTCCTAGCTCCCCCACTTACTAGCTATATGACCCAAAGGAAGGTAGTTAACTTGTCTGATCACCAGTCTCCTTCTCTGTTTTTTTTTTTTTTTTTTTAATAGTACTATGCTACAATCTGGCTGTGAGGATTGGATTAGGTAACATATGCCAAGTGCTTAGTGTTTGCAATACTTTTGTAAAAAAGAATTAATGGGTTTTTAAGCTTAGGGGAAAAAATGGTACATGTTAAAGACATAGTTTTTCAATAAATATTAGAGTTGTTTTCTTAGTGCTTAGCCCAGTGTGTGGTCCATATCGAGAGCTAAATACATTTTCTTTGGCTGTTGTTATTATTAAGATCATTATAGTTGGGGCTAGGATCAAGCACACCAGCAGAAAGCTTAACCTTGGCAAGGTGAAGGAGCACGTCTTCCTGAGCGTCGGAAGAGTTTGAGATGGCTGTGTGCAGATGGGTCGGATGGAAGCTGAAGAAGCTTCTGTCATTTGGCCTCAATCTTTTCAGTAATGAAGGAGGTGAAGTCATCTCCTGAGAATGAGGGGGAGGGATAGGGCTGGGGGCTTGAGGAGAGGGCAGGAAGTTTGGAGCAGCTGCTGTAGGGAATGTGATAGGGAGTCAGCAAGCGAGGAATGAATGGATTGTTGAACAGCCAGAGGGGCCAGCTTAGGGTAGAGAGCATGCATTGGCAGTGAACCCAATGAGTAGGGTTTCTCCAACAAGCCAACCGTGGAAACAGTCACCTTCAAGGGGTCACCCAGGGCTGCAGATTGGAAAGGCAGGAATAGGACAAAAGTTCAGGAGGTGAAGGATTCTTGGGTGGGCGCAGGCATAGTGGAAATGCCCACGGACCTGAGCTAAAAAGGAAGGCTCACTTACTCATTCAAAAGATATTTAACTACCACATACTGTATAAATATTAGGCAAGTGCCTGGCATGGGAGATGCTGTAAAGGACCAGACCCACAAAATCCCTGCATTCAATATATATCCACACAAAGACTTGCCCACAAATGTTCATAGAAGCTTAGTTCATCATTGCAAAAAAACTGGAAACAACCCGATATCCTTCAGCAGGTGAATAGATAAAAAAAACTTTGGTACATCCTACAATTACTGAGTAATAAGAAGAAACAAACTATTAATACATGCAACAACATGAGTGTCAAAATCAGTATGCTCAGTAAAGGAAGTGCATACGGCATGATTACATTTATATAAAATTCTAGAAAATGCAAATTAAGCAATAGTGACAAAAAGCAAATCACTGGTTGTCTGGACCAGCAGGAAGAAGGCACAAAGGATCAAGGGAAAATTTTTGGTGGTGATGGAAATATCCTGTTCATTAACTTGATTTTGGTGATGATTTCACAGGTGTATACATATGTCAAAACCAATCACATTATATATTTTAAACATTTTTTTTGGAGAGAGCGTACATGAGGAGGGAAGGGGGTCAGAGGGAGAGGGAGAGAGAGAATACCAAGCAGGCTCCACGCCCAGTGCAGAGCCCAATGCAGGGCTTGATCTCACGACCCCAAGATCATAACCTGAGCCAAAATCAAAAGTCAGATGCTCAACCGACTGAGGCACCCAGGCGCCCCTCACATTGTATATTTTAAATGTGTGCACTTTTTAACATTCATTATACTCCTCCAAAATTATCAAAATACATTTAAAATTTTTTAATTGGCCTGAAGAAAATCCCTGCCTTCATGGAACTTACAGCCTAAATGGGAGAGACTGGTAATAAACCAGTAAGTAAACAAACATGGTACAGTGCTTCATACTGTGAAATTAAAACAAACAAGGTAATGGGATAGAGAATAGGGTGGGAGCTGGGAGAAAGGAGCAACTGTAGATAGGATGGTCAAGGAGGGCCTCTGGGGAAGTGGCATTTAAGCTGAGACTTGAATGATGAGAAGGAAAACAGCCATGAGAAGATATAGAGGAAGAATATTCCAGGCAGAGAAACAGCACATGCAAAGGCTCTGAGGCAGGAGTGAGCTTGATGTGTTCAAGGAACAGCAAAAAGATTAGCATAACTTGAGTTTAGTGAGCAAGAGGGAAGGGTATCCAGGAGATGAGGTTTAGAGAGGTCTTGTTGACCATGGGGAGGAGTTGGGATTGTATTCTAATTGTGTGGGTAATTCAATGGAGGGCCTTAGGTAGAGATGAGACACGATCTGCTTTATACTTTAACACGGCTCTGGCTATTGTCTGAAGAACTAACTGCAAGAGGTGAAGGGCAAAGGCAAGAAGAACAGTTAGAAAGTGTTATATTAAATCAGGTAAGAAATGATGGAGGTAATAGACTAGGGTGGTAGAAGTGGAGATCATGAGAAACAGTTATATGCAGAATTCCTTTTGGAAGTACAGATGAAAGGACTTGGCTCATGGGGCGCCTGGGTGGCTCAGTTGGTTAAGCGACTGCCTTCGGCTCAGGTCATGATCCTGGAGTCCCGGGATCGAGTCCCGCATCGGGCTCCCTGCTCGGCAGGGAGTCTGCTTCTCCCTCTGACCCTCCTCCCTCTCATGCTCTCTGTCTCTCATTCTCTCTCTCTCAAATAAATAAAATCTTAAAAAAAAAAAAAGAAAGGACTTGGCTCCTAAATTGAATGTGGAAGGGTAAGGGGAAATGGAGAATCAGTGTGACTCCTGCTTTGGCCTAAGCAGCTGGATAAATAATGGTAGTACCATTTACAAGAAGGAGAAGGAGAAGGAGAAGAAGAAGTAGGGAAGATTACTATGGCAATGCCCTCCTACCAAAGACCACCAGGAACAAAGCTGTGGTTGAACAAATTGGGTTTAAGACTCATGGCAACAAGGGAGAATTCATACCACGGGGAACCATGGGTGTCTCAATAAGAGGTGTTAGAAAGTATTTATTAATGGATTAGAGCTTCTCTTAGGTGATTTGGGGGAGAGGCCAAGGAAGTGATCATTTGCTCTGGATTGGATGCTATTAGGAGGGGAGGCTAATTCCATGATTGGGTATCTTATCAACTCTTATCTAGAATGAAGGAAGACTAAAGCTGTAAGGAGGGAGAGAAGTAGCAGTTAGCTGGGAAAGGAGAATGTTTGGTATTTGTGAGTTTCACAATGACCTTGTTTTTGTCTGTACTTAGATAACGTTACACAGTGGTCTTGTTTTGTCTCACTTCCTCGTGATCATAGAGACACGTCTTGTCATTAAACTAATCCAATGTTGGTGTTCTGTGAGATGGATTACGTGCAACACGAGAATAACATGACCAACCTGTGAACACCAGGCCAGCTTCTAACCGACAATAAGGCCTAGATGTAATTGTCAGACTGGTTCCCCGATGGCAAGGGCTGCTTTTTCTTTCTCAAGTAGAAGAGCAGATTTAGGGGGAAAAGACTCAAAAGTTCTGCTTTGGACATGTTAACTTTCAGACAGGTTTCGATACCCAAGTAGAGATGTTAAGTAGGCAGTCAGATATGCAGGAGGCAGGTCTGGAGCTCAGAGTAGGGGTTTTGGGGATTTATAAAATATAAATTTGGGGATCACTGTTAAGATGGTATTTATGTATAGAGAAGATATTTTGCATGTTGGGACTAGTCAACATCACAAAGGGAGAGAGAATAGATGGAGGAGAGAAGATGTGCCACGATGGAGCCCCGGGCAATTCAACGGCAGGAGGAACCAGCAAAGGAGACTAAGAAGAGAAAGGACTGGCAAAGGAGACAAAACCAGGAGATTGAGGCGTTGTGGAAGTCAAAAGAAAGTTTCAAGAAAGGAGCGTTAAATGTGGCTGAGCAGTCATAGAGATGAGGACTGAGAATTGAGCATTAGATCGGCAACACGCAGGTCATTTGTGACCATGACAAAGCCGTCTCATTGCTGCGGTGTAGGTGACAACCCGGCTGCAGTGGATTGGGGAAAGATTGGAAACGACCATTACTGAACCTTGACCATGAGCCAGGCACTATGCTAAGTTGCTCAGTCTTCACCACAACGCTGGGAGGTAGGTGCAATTTCTTACATCCATTTTACAGACAGGGAAAGGGGGCTTGGAGAAGGTTAAGCAATGGTCCTCGAATTACCCAGGCAGTCTGGCTCTAAAGCTCATATGCCACATGCACTACGTTGTTCTGCTTTAGCTGATGATGGAGACCATGAAGAGGTGGGGCTCTTGAACTGACCTGTCCTTGGACTTGCTAGAGGGAAAGCCCGAACCTCTGAGGGGTGGTGCCAGTTACTCGGGACATGATAGCGTCCTGTTTGCTAAGCTAACCTTCCAACAGACAGAGTCCTTGGCTTCTCTCCCCTTATGCTTGTCCCAGTTACTCCCATCCCCACCCCCATTCCACCCTCCACCCAGGAGACTCACATGGAAATGCAGGTGCCTTCCTAGATGGCTGAGGGTTGGATCTTCCGAACACCCCTAGAAGTAGTGGGGACAAATTAAAAAAAAGCCGAAGTGCTGTTCTTGAGCTTACCACAATGGTTGGTACCACCAGAGCAGCCTTACCCATCTCAGGTTTGGGAGTCTAGGACAAGCCCCCCTTCACACCGCCCACCCTCACAGGTGTCTGAAAGCCACCATTAAAGATGCATTGCTCTCTTTTGTTGTGGCAACTCGGAGGCGGTCGGCTGTCTCAAGATGAAACTGAACACCCCTTTCCTAGCCACCGGCTGCCGAAAACTCATTCAGCGGATGATGAACGCACACTTCATAACTTTGATGAGAAGCGCATGGCCGCAGAAGTTGCTGCTGACGCTCTACGTGGAGAATGGGAGGGTTATAGGGTCCTAATCAGCAGTGGCAATGACAAACAAGGCTTCCCCATGAAGCAGGAGGTCGTAACCCCTGGCCATGTCCACCTGCTCCTGGGTAAGGGGCATTCCCGTTACAAACCAAGGAGGACTGAGGAAGAAGGCACAAATCCGTGTGGGGTTGCATTGTGGGTGCCAATCTCAGTGCTTTCAACTTGGTTATTATAAAAATAAAAGGAGGAGGAGAAGGATATTCCTGGACTCACTGATACTACTGTGCCTCGTTGCCAGGGGCCCCCCAAATCTCGCAGAATCCACAAACTCTTCAGTATAAAGAAGATGATGTCCACCAGTATGTTGTGAGAAAGTGCCTGAACGAAGAAGGTAAGCAACCTGGGACCAAAGTGCCCAAGACTCAGCACTTTGGTCTTCCACATGTCCTATAACACGTCAGTTTACTCGGAAGAAACAGCATGCCAAGCAAAATAAGGAAGAGGCCACAGACTATACTAAGCTTTTGGCCAAGAGAATGAAAGAAGCCAAAGAAAAACACCAGGAACAGATTGCCAAGAGATGGACGCTGTCCTCTCTGAGAGCTTCTCCCTCGGCGCCGGAGTCCAGTCAAAATGGAGAGTTTTCCAAGAGTAACAACTCAATAAGATCAGACATCAAAAAAGATGATTCCTTGGGTCATCACGGGGATGAACAGCAGATGAGACATAAATGAGTAAGACTATTAGCCCCTGGCAGCAGGGAAGGAATCGTTCTGGAAGACTGGGACTGGGAGTGATGGTGAAGCTTGGAACAGAAAGAGAACACATGAGATCAATACCAATCCCATAGTTCTGCCAAGGGCTCGTCCTGACCGCCGTGCCCCCAGAGGAGTGGTCCCGTGAGAAGAGGAATGAAATTAATGTGCCCCCTGTCTCCACTCTTTCTCTTCCAGGTCTGCTGGAGATGCAACCCCTGCTAGGTCATCCTGAGATCCTCAAAGAGCCAAGGGGAGGCCCCCTGTTTCTTCAGGGACCTGACGCGTTTTCCGGACTGGACATCTTGTGGGTCAGGTATGTGAGAATTCAGTGAATTCATACTGCAAGCCAGTCATTCGCGACCACCCGAGTCCTCCGCAGGGTTCGGAGGACAAAACTTTCGAGATATCACTCTTTCCAGATTTCACCGAAATCCACAAGTAGAGATTCTGTCCTTGGGTTTCACCTTTACATTGTCCTGAGTGAGCTATTATAAACCGTGAACACCCCCACAGGGCGTGCCACAGGAAACAAGGAGTACGTGCCCTACCCCTTCTATGTAAAGTCATTTAGGTGCTTGCCTTTTTCTCTGACTTAAAAAAGCACCATTGCCCAAGAACATGAATATACTTAATGCTACTGAACTTTACGCTTTGGGAAATGGCTGAGGGAAATTTTACCTTCTGTATGTTTTACCACAATTTAAAAAAAAAAATGTATCTGAGGTATCCCCCTGTTTGCGCTGAGTGCATTCTCTTCAGAGGAAGAGGCCCAGGCCGCAGCTTTTCCCAAGACCCTGCCCTCCCTCAGAACACAGCTGATGAGGGACCGGTGGGGTCGCGTAGGACCAAAGTGTGCAAAATTCAGTGTCTTGGTACCCCCGTGTGTCCTTCAACACAAACATGGGCGTATTACTGTGAAGAAACAGTGTACTAAGACAAATAAGGAAGAGGCTGCAGAATATGCTGAGCTTCTGGCCAAGAGAAAGGGGCCAGAGACGAAGGCCAGGGACAGATTGCCAAAAGACAGAGGCTGTCCTCTCTGAGAGCTCAGTACTCCACATGTCCTATGCTCTGAGATCCAGCACAGAACGAAGAGTTGCTTTAATCACATCATTGGTCTTCCTGGACCAACTGTAGGTTGTGTTAAGTGAAAAAAAGGGACTTCTCATCCGGCTTCTCCTCCCAGAAGCCTCTTTTTTTTTTTTTTTTAAGATTTTTTTTTTTATTTATTTGCTAGAGGGAGAGAGAGAGAGAGTGAGAGTACAAGCAGCGGGAGTGGCAGGCAGAGGGAGAAGCAGGCTCCCCGCCAAGCAAGGAGCCCGATGTGGGTGGGACTCGATCCCAGGACCCTGGGATCATGACCTGAGCCGAAGGCAGACGTTTAACCGACTGAGCCACCCAGGCGTCCCTCCCGGAAGCCATTTTGATAGGTGATTCAAATTCACCTGGGGTTGGCCATTGACCCACGTGATCCATTCACCCTCGGTGGTCCTCAGTCACACTCCCTTACCTTCACAGAACATTCTAGATTGCTCTTCCTCCTACCTCCCTCATGAAGCCTGTGATTCCTCCCCTTCATTCTCTTCTCTTCTGCCCCCCCTCAATCCCTGGCCTATGTCTTCAAAGTCTAGACTCCAGTCCTGGTGGAACCCTGAAAATACGGTATTATTGTCGTATTTTTTTAAACAGGTTACTGTGGGGCTATGGGTAGAGGGGATGAGTAGGATGGTGAGACAGTTACGCACAGGCTCCTAGTCATCCAAGATTCTGAGAATGGGGGAGATGGGCTCAGAAATCTGGGAGCTAGTGGCCAAGTCCCTACAATCCTCTTCTCTGAGCAGTAAGAGCAGACTTTACTGCGTGGAGAATTTTCTCTCCCCCCGCCCGCCTTCCACCACACAACACTCCAAAGGCACTCCCCCAAGAAGGGAAAAAGGGAAATATAAACTTAACACCTTATGCTTCTTATAGCTGCTGTACTTCGAGCTTTTTCCCATGCATTATCTTACTTGATCCTCAAATCCCCACAGCTGTGGAGACAGGCCCCGGGGAGGTGAGACAGCTAGTTCTGAGAAACAAAGCCGGCTAATTGGCAAAGCCACGGCTGGACCCCAGCTCTCCGGATTCTGGTACTGTGCTCTCCATCGCATTTGCTTTAGCCGTCGGGCAAGATCCTTTGGAAAGCAGCCCAGCCCCTTTTCTCTTTGTTGATACAAATCATGTGCAGATCTTTGGTTTCTAAAAGAGGTGGCAAATTGAAAAGGAGAAGGTGGTAACTATAAACAAATGAAAGACCCCATTTATAGCCCTCTAGAAAAGTGAATTGACAACACAGAATTATGTCTGTAATGGAAGAAAAGTTTCCATTTATTTTTGCGCTGTCGATGAGCGCTTCCAGACATTGGAGCTCCAAATATCTCCTAGTTGTGCTCTGTTGAAAGCCTCGAGTTACAATTAAGGAAGCATGGGTCTCTTTCTTCATTATTATTATTATTATTATTATTATGGAGCAAAGATCTGACCTGACCTAAAACAGGATCTGCTTACACAGAAGGGAGAAATAGACTGCCGGATCGGTTGGAAAAAAAAAAAAAAAAGAAAGAAATCATTCCAATTTATTAGAATCACGTTCAGGAGAAGGCTAACGGTTCCCCAATTTGGACAGTCAGCCCGTGCTATTCAGGAATACATTATCAAAACTGCCAAGCCCCCAGTTTTCCTTTCTTCTGTCTTTTGCTGATCACAATATGACCACTTCAATGGTGTTGACACCCCCACTGGCTGGGAAAGATTCGAGTGTCCCGGCTTCTGGGAAACTTCATTATCTGGGACACAGTTGCAACCTGAATGTATTTGGGAAAAGCGACTGGATAGTAAAGCAAATCGCTCTCCCCCGGCCAGGTCACTTTTCTCACTGGTAGAGTTCTGCGGCCCCTCTTGCTACATGTTCTTCATAGGTACCCTAATCATCATTAAAAAGTTAAAATGTTTTTGAAAGCAGAAGTAGTTTTGTGGTGGGATTGGTTTTCCCTCAGCTGGCACATTAATGTTAATTAGGGGCATTGACTGGGAGCAGCTATATATCTATATCTATCTATCTATCTATCTATCTATCTATCTATCTATCTATCTATCTATCTATATTTTGGCAGTATGCTCTTTTAAAGTCTATGAAAAAATGGTACCAATTTGTCAACACCTAACCAGTGATTATGTTCATTATCAGAACAACGTTGTGTTCCCATTCATGCCAGATAAATGGGGGACATTGTTGTACTTGACATACAGGGCTGGGGACTGTTCCCGCCCACATGCCCCTGGCATGGCTGGGTATCTGTGCCCTCCCCCCACATCCCATTCAGGCATCCCCACCTGGCCCTGAGGCACCCCCTCTCTTCCTGTCATTGTCTTGGACTGCTGCCCAATCCCTGACCCCCACCTGCACGGCCTTAAGGCTGAAACTAAGACTGGAGATCAGCCAATGGGGCAAGGCCAGTCGAACTTCAAGGAGTGGATCCTGGGAATGAAAGTAAGTTCATTTAACTTATTAACAGCTCCAGTAAAATAACAGATGGGCTACAAGGTTAAAACGAACACCTTGAATGAGGTTTACGTGTTATCAGCTCATGGAAGTGCCCCATAATGTTTGCCTTGCTGTCACAGAAGTCAGCTGTATTTAAGCAAGTTGGCTTAATGCTAAGAGGTGATTTTTCTGTGTGTTTGATGAAGCCCAAACAGCCCCCATCAGATCTAAGCTCTTAAGCCTGAAGCAAGCAAGTTTTGATGACCTTCTTGAGACAAGGGAGAATAAATGAAAAAACATGCACCCGTAGCTTTACCCATCACTGGTTAAGATTGCTCAGTTGAAGCATCGTCCCTCCAACTTGTGATTTACGCTATTTGATGGCTTTTCTCTTTTAGTAAGCCACACGTTTGAGACTTACAAAGGTGGCTTCTAAAAATTAACTTTGATAATAGCTGACAGTGATGGGTATGAGAGGTTTTTGTTTTGTTTTTTTACTATATAAATGCTGGCTGGCATTTATTCTTTTTTTATTATTATTATGTTATGTTAATCACCATACATCACATCATTAGTTTTTGATGTAGTGTTCCAGGATTCATTGTTTGCATATAACACCCAGTGCTCCATGCAGAACGTGCCCTCTTTAATACCCATCGCCAGGCTAACGCATCCTCCCTCCCCCCTCCATGAGGTATGAGAGGTTTTTTTAAGGTGTATCCCGAAAAACTGCTTCAGTGGGAAATCCTCACTCAGCATCGTGATATTTCAAGGTGCTTCAGAATTAAAGGGGGAAAAAAAAGTAATAAAGTAGTTCCAACTTTTGAAACCCTTGGGAAAACGACCCATTTAGCCATATCAACCTTTTCTTCCCCCACAATCACCTCTACTGTGTTGGAATTGAACATACCGATATAAATACCGCAACAACCCAACCCTCAAATCTAAACATCATTTCCCAGAGCAACAAGGAGTCCTTTTCTACATAGTACTGGGTCTCAAGGCTGGCATCTCTGAGAGAAGAGTCTGAGGCTATTGCTTAAACAACCTTTATTACCTGCCTCTGACATTCCCCCAGGTTACAGAGGAGGGGAACATCTGAGCCTCGTGTTCCCTACACCTTACATGAAGCAGACAGCGCTGTAACAACTGAATCCATACGCAGGGAGGGGCGACATTTGGAGGTACTGAGATGATACACCCAGCAATGGTTACCCACACCAGAAGACGGCAAAGCTGCTAAAAATCGGGCAAGTTACCTTTGGGATGACAACTGGATGCAAGAAAGCCATACAGTTGGGGTCATAGGTCTTCCCCTGCCCTTGGAGCTTCCCTCCCCCTTCGGCCCCCGGTTCAGTCCGTTCTAGCCCACAGACGGGTTCTAGTGTCCCGCCAGCTCCTTGCTGCAAGAGGGAGGGAGGGAGGGAGGGAGGGGAAAGATGTCTGAGGTCTCTTGATTTTCTTTGTCTCGGCCCCTAAGGCAACAGGAAGCTGGAGCTGCTGCGGCCGCCTGGCAGTGACAGCAAGCCCGCTGGCTCTGCAGAGCGAGCAGTCCCTGGCTGCCCTTGGAGCAGCTGCCCGTTAGACGGCCCAGAGTTCTGATAGACTTCGCTGCTTCACTTCAGTGCCAAGTGTTGGACGTGGTGGATTCAGTTCCCAGGGGGCTGGAGGGTGGTGTCAGGGCTGTTTGAAGACAAGAGAGCAGAGGCAGTTTAGTGCCGTTGGGTGTGCGGGGTGGGGGATGGAGGCACGGGGGGGGGGTCGGGGGGAGTGGAGAGGAGTGGAGAGGAGGGAGAAGCCGGCCAGGGGTGGGTAGGGTGGTGCTTCTTCCAGGGCCTGCCAGACAAGGTCGGCGGGCCCCTCCTTGTCTGGGCCTCAGGTGGGGCGGCGCCTGGAAGGGAAGGAAAGGAGCAGGCGGGCGCCGCGCCCAGGGACGCGGGAGCTGTGCAGGGCGCGCGCGGGCGCGCGAGAGGGCCAGCGGGGCGGCGGTTCTAGACCCCCTCGGTGCCCTGGGCAGGGGCGGGCGGCGCCCCGGGGGCGAGCTGGCGGCGGCCGTGGGCCGGCGAGCCGGCGGCAGTCTCGGCGTCGGCGGCGGCCCACTCGTGCGCCGCGCAGGCCTGGGCCGGCTCGTCCTTGGCCTCGACGAGCTTGCGGGAGCGGGTGTAGGCCAGGATGAGGCCTCCGGCCAGGCAGGCGTAGAAGATCATGATGAGCAGGATGTAGAGATAGGCGTCGTCGCCCTTGGCGCTGGTCGCCTCGCGGCCCACGAACGGGTCGGGCACGACCCCCATGCCCATGCTCGGGCCGGGGCCGGCGCCCAGGCCGCTGGCGTTGCCCCGGTGGTGCAGCTCGAGCAGCAGGCGGCTGAGGAGGGTGCGCAGCCGCTGGCTCTCGCTGCAGTTCATGGCTGTCGGGGAGTGGCACGGCGGCTCCAGGACGCTGCTGACCTTTCCCCCGGGGCGAGGGGAAGCGGGCGGGCGGGCGGCGGCGGCGGCACCCGGCTCCCGGGGCGGGCAGTGGCTGGGGGCGCGGGCCGCGCGGGCCTCCTTATCCCCTCACCCCCGCCCTCCTCCCCTTCCCCACCACGCCCCCTCGGGCCCGAGGCCGCCTCTTGCCAGGCTCCGGCGGCTGTCTCGGCGCTCTGGGGAAAGGGGACAGCTGGTGGGGGGAGGAGAAGGGGACAAGGGAGGGGGGCGAGGCCCGCGGAGGGGCGGGGGCGCGGAATGCGCGAGGCCCCAGGCAGCGGAGGCTGGCAGGGCAGCTCGCTGGGGCCAAGCCTGGACCCTGGGCTGCGGAAGCGAATTCCTTCCAAGTTCTGGCCACCTGCCCTGCAGGCCCGGCTTTGGCCCAGACACAGCATCTGGGCCCCCAAGGCAAGCCCTGCCCCCCAGGATTCCGTCAGCGCTGCCTGACCATAACGGGGGCAGCCGAGGCCGCCAGTCCACGTCCGATGGCAACTGCTCGCATAGCCAGGGACCCTGGCCTATCTTTGCAGCCCTTTTGCCTTCCCCCGCGCCGAGGAGGAGAGCATCGCATTCAGGAGATGCTCAGGACAAATTGGGTGACTGAAGCAGAGTACGACTCCCTGGTCTCCCAGAAGGGTGGCTGACAATACCCCGGCCTCCTTGGAAGTACGCCTGCCCTGTCCTCCTATCCCATTTTTTAGAGAGGCCTACACATCTTAGCACGTGACTGTACCTTCCACGATGTGACCCTGTTTCCCGCCGGCAAGCCATCTTCCCAGAAATGAAGCCAAGCTCTTCCATTAAAAGGAACACGGACATTTAAAAAGGCCCTTGGACGACAGCCTCTAGATGTCTCAGGATCTGACAAGTGCGTCTTCTAGAGAATACGCGCACCTGCCACCTCCACATCCGGTTAGGCCCTCCGGCACAGAGCCCCGAGCCCCTCCAGGGCTTGGTAACAGGTCTAGGCCCTGCCGGCTTGTTGGGGGGCAGCCATTTTTTCCCCCAGAGGGTATCTTCTTTTAAGGGAAAACAAGGCACTGAGACAAAGATCAGACCACAGCATGTTAAACTACAAACAGCCTGGGCCTCACCAAGGAAACGCGCTCAAAGGATTGATTTGTAGACAGTGAGTAGAAAAAAAACAGGAGGTCGTGCTGATCAGGTGTGGTTGCCGAGTGAGAATAGAAGGAATGAAAAAAAGGCTATGCCTTTATGGCCGCCTTGAGAATCAAGCTGCCTGTTCGACACCCTTTGGTCCAGAGGCCATTCAGGCTGCAGGTGCCATGGGTTAATAAAGGAGGGGTTTTGGGTGCCTCTGCCCCAGGCGCCCTTCAGGGAATGCAGCCTTCTGCGTGTTGGGGTGAGGTTGGCACCCCAGGGCTCTATATCCAGGGTCTCAAAGAGAGCCTTAACAGCTTCCACACAGATCTCAGAGGCATTCCACCTGGCCCTGACCACTGACTCTTCCCCAACCACCTTACCTCAACGTCCTCACCTCAGAGGGGCTCAGAAAGAACTGTTAAAGTGACTTGGCATGAATGCCAGGGGACACAGCTAGAAAATTCTCAAAACAGTATCAACCTAGGGACAGGACTGAAAGGCTAAAACACTTCTGTTATCTGTTACATCATGCCCAGAAATCTCTAGGGTTTGGGGGTGTGGGGGCGAGGAAGAAGCCCCTTCGCTGTCGCATAAAAGTCATCATTTAAACTTCTGTTGTGCTTTCGACAGCTTTATGAACTAAAAGGATTATTCCCATTTTCAGAAGAGGAAACAAGTTCAAGTAGTTAAGTAGCGGGACTAGAATGATAAAGTTTGAGCTTGTTCTTCTCAGTCCTAACACATTACTCTTGTCACATGGACGGTATCCACGAGCTGCCTCCATTTCTCCACCTCTCCCTTCCCTGGAACCTTCTAGGATCCAGCACATTTTGCCAAACTGCTCTCTTAAGTTCACCAGCGACCTCCCGACCAAATTCAAGGGTCTCTGCTCAGTTTGCATCTCCGACCTCGAGGATGAATTTGATACCATCAACCACCCACTCCTTCCTGTAACTGTCCTACCCTTGGCCCTCATGGCATTGCATTCTCAAGTTTCTCTTCTTATCTCTCTGACCCATCATCCTCTGTCTCCTTTGCTGGCTCCTCTTCTTTCCTGCTCCCGCGAACTGTTGGAATCCCTGAAGACTCAGTCCTCAGCTTTTCTCTCTTAACATCCATTTCCTTGGAAAGTGTCTCCTTACATGGTTTCATGGACCACCTGGTGTACATTTAGCCAAATGTGATTCTCTAGCTCTGGTTCTTTCTCAGATCCACCCGCTCCTTCCTTTCTGGTGTTGCTGCCACAAACTTAATCCAAGCTCTCATTACCTCAGGTCAAATATGCAAACTGCAGAGTCTCCTGGCAGATCTCCCTGCCTATAACCCAATCCACCCTGCTCTGGCTAGAATACAGATCTTCCTTGACTTAACAATGGGGTTATGTCCCGATAAACCCATCGTAAGTTGAAAATAATATTAAATCGAAAATGGACTTACTACACCTAACCTGCAACCCAGCTTAGCCTAGCCTATTTTAGACGTGCTCAAAACTCCTCCGTTAGCCTCCAGTTGGGCAGAATTATCTAAGACAAAGCCTATTTGATAATGAAGTGTCGAATGTCCCATGTAACTTATTGAATACTGTACTGAAAACCGAATGGCTGTGAGTGTACCAGTTATTTATGAGAGCAAATCAGAGCACATACAGCCAGCCCGGGAAAAGATCCAAATTCAAAACAATTTGAAGTACAGTTTCTAAGAATGTGCATCGCTTTTGCACTATCACCATGTCAAAGAATTGCTAGTCAAGCCACCCTAAGTCGGAGACCGTCTGTCACTCTCTTCCAACACCACTTCCGCCAATTCACCCCTATGTTCAGAAACCCAGAGTCACTGCCTGTTGCTTCTTTAATGAAGACCAGTTTTCTTGGGTGGACCTGAGGTCCTCACCATCAGTGGACACCATCTCCTCCCCTTGAATTTGAAAAACAGCTTTTTCCTGGAGTTCTTCTCCAATATGCTGTGCCTTTCACCTTCCTCAAAATGCGCTGATTGGAGGAAGCCTTGCTTGATAGCCCTGTTTGTGCTCTCAGAGTCTTTACAATGCAACCCTCCTGGTGGTGCCTTACCTCTGACTCAAGCATTCAATACAGAAAATTGGGGAAATGGGGAAATGCCAAGAAAAAACATTGCCAATAGCATGCACACCCGCTGCATGCAGGCGCACGTACTCACCCCCTCCCCCCACGTCATTGTTTTGCAACCTATCTCTTCACTTGACATCTTGTGAATTTTTCCTATGTCAATTACATTTTAATAACATCATTTTATGGGGCGCCTGGGTGGCTCAGTGAGTTAAGCATCTGCCTTCGGCTCAGGTCATGATCCCAGGGTCTGAGATCGAGCCCCACGACAGGTCTTGGTCAAATAAATAAATAAAATCTTCAAAAAATTTTTAAAAATCATTTTATTGTCTGCACAGTATTTTAGACTATAGATCTACCATTATATATTTAAGTTAGCTCTTGTAAGATTTCTGGTTATTTGCAGGGTTTTGCTATTCAAAATAATATTTCAATGAATACATACAAAGCTAATTCTAATTCCATTAAATGAAATAATTGCCAGAGAGAGAGCACATCACTCCTTTACAGAAGACCGGCATGGGGGGCGGGAGATGTGGAGAAGGGGGTGGAATCAGGAATGGAGACTAGTCATAAAATTTAAAAAGGCCCAACCCTCAGCAAAAAACAACAGGTGTGTGTGGGGGGGATTCTGGCTTTCTTTTCACTCAAGGGGCTGCTGGGCATCCCTTCAAATCCCAGTCCCAGGCCAGCCCTGAATGGCTGAGATGCCAACCCCGTTTCCCCACCACACTTAATGAAACTGCAAATCCATCAGACAAGGATCGGGTCTCATTCCTCCCCACCCTTCCACCACCCCTCCAAACCTGCCCCCATACCTGCCAAATAATCATCTGTTTATCCATCGTCATCTAGAACTCACTTATTTCCCGGATGGTAACCAAGTGTGTCAACAAAGGGAAGTAATTTATAAGCATGTATTTGGACTTTCAAAAAGTCTTGGAAAAGGTTCTGTTCCATGACAAGTTTGTTTTAAAAGTACAATTAAGGCGCCATGGGTTCTAGGAAATGGAAGTTGGTTGAATTGAACCGGAGTTGGTTTTGGCTCATGGCCAAAGGACAGGCACAGATGGTAAGCACTGTTGGAGTCCAGAAGGCTGGCAGATCCACAATGGGCTCCGAGGAAGGGGAAGAAAGAAGGCTTCTTGAAGCACCAAGTACAGACTGAGAAAGAATCGTTCATTCGTTCAGCCATTCGATAAATATTTATCGCATGTTCCGCTGGGCAGGGCGCTGTGCTAGGTCCTACAGACATGTGGGTGAACGAGTCACATTGGTGAACTGTCTGTGGCTTCATGACTCTCACAGCCACTTGGGGAGCTGCAAAAAAGCAGGGAGCGGAAGGATCTGGGGTGAAATGCGTAGTGGCCGTGAAGTCTTGCCAGAGCTCTGTTTTGGAGAGACTGCGGACCCTGGACGCTTTAAAGCACTAGAGTCCAAAGCCTTGTTTGAAGAAGGAAGATCGCCGGTGGTCTGAACTCACTCTTGTGGCAACCCGCCCTACCCCTACCTGCTCCCCCACGGCAGGTCCATTCTCAAAAGGGGGAAGAGAACAGATGAGAAATTTCCTGGGTCCAACTGGGGCTTCTCAGTTGTTCCATAGGAATATGTGTGGTCTTTGGTGGTGGTGGTGGGCGGGGGGTTGATAAAGGTCACAGTATTTGTGGGTTGGAATGGGGCCTACTTTAGAGACTTTGGGGCATCTTGGTGGGCTTGTGCTGAGGTCACCCTCTATCCAAGCCCCAAACCGGAGCATCAGATGCGGTTCTCTGAGCCTCATGGATTGAATGCTTAACATGTGCTGGGCGGATTCCATACATTATATTCATTAACCTTACAGCAACCCTCTGAGGCCGGTAGGGGTGATGTCACAAATATTTAACAGCAATAGGGTTTGGACACTGACCACTCAGAATAGACTACCAATCAGAACAGACCAGTTTAGCCTCACAGAGCCACAATCTCATGGAACAAAGAAGTAAGAGAAGGGCACAGACTAAGCAGCTTCCTCTTTCCCAGAAGATGGGAAGGAGGAGGATCTCATCGCCTCGCGCCCTGGGTCATTCTGCACCTCCCTCCTCCCCATGGGCGCTTCCATCTGTTCTCTCTGCTCATTACAGGTACATGAAAAGCTCCTTTGCCTGCCAACCCCTCTAAAGCAATGATATCTGTTGCAGCTGCCCCCTTTCTCCCAGCGATTTTCCAAGGATGTCACTCGTTGGCTTAAAATTCTTGAATGGGCCCCCATTGGATCGCCAAATTATCACCTTCAAGACTCTCTGCTCTGGTTTGAAAATGCCTTCCAATCATATTTGCAGCCGTAAGTACGCACATGTCTTCAATACCAGGCACTTTTCCTTTTGTAATTATTATTTTTTTATTGCCACACAATTGACTTACAACATTATGTCAGCTTCAGGTATACAATGCGTGGGTTTGATACATTTATATGTAGCAATATGATTCCTGCTTTAGCGTGAGCTAGCACCTCAACCACATGACATACTTACCACTTCTTTCTTGTGGTGAGAACAATTAAGACATTTCCCCACCAGATGAAATTTCACTCTCCTTAGCATCCCCACAGGGTAGGACAACAGGGACATGTGGGCTTGTCAGATGGTCCCTGCAGTCCTTTTGAAGGCAGGCGCTACGTTCTTCCTCCTTGTATCCCTCGACTAGTGTGGCGCAATGCCTGGCATATCGCAGGTGCTCAGGAAATATTTACCTAGGTTTGAGGTCTGCCTTCCTCCAATGAAGCCTTTTTACGTTTGAAAAAAAAAAAAAAAAAAAAGTCGGGCGCCTGGGTGGCTCAGTCGGTTAAGCGTCTGCCTTCGGCTCGGGTTATGATCCTGGGGTCCTGGGATCGAGCCCCGCATCGGGCTCCCGCTCAGCGGGGAGCCTGCTTCTCCCTCTCCCTCTGCCTGCCGCTTCCCCTGCTTGTGCTCTTTCATTCCCTCTCGGTCAGGTAAATAAATGTTCACTCCATGCAGGATGCCAAACTTGGTGGTTATGTTTTTGTCCACCAAGAAAAACTTCACCGTGCAAAATTTCAAACGCACAACAAAGCTGGAAGAATTTTACGGTGGGAACCTTGTCACTTCCTAGCTAGATTCCACCACTAATGTTTTCCCACATGAGCTTTATCCATCTGTCACCTAGCCAGCTCTCCTTCTGTCTGTTTAGCCATTGTCTTTTTTCTTTGCGAAGTTGCATTCATCAGCGCACTTCACTCCTAAGCCCTTTCCACATGCCTAGCCTTATCTTGGATTCAGTATTTGCTTATGACTGTTTTCTTTTTGAGGTAAAATACGCATAAGATGACCTGCACAAACATTAACTGGACATTTGCTGAGTTTTGACAAATGTAACCATGTAACTTAGCCACCCGCTAAGATATAGAACCTTCTCACCACTCAAGAAAGCTTCCTCTTGTCCCTTCCCAGACGTTCCCTTCCCTTCACCCCCAGAGGCAGCAACTCTTCTGATTTTTCCCCCCATCGTTGGTTAGTTTTGCCTGTTACAGAACTTCATATAAATGCAAACATATATATGAATTCTTTTGAATAAGACTTCTTCTACTCGGCCTGATGTTTTTGAGAATCATCCATGTCATTGCATACATCGGTGACTTGCTCCTTCTGATTGCTGAGGAGTACTCCATTGTATGTGATCATAGTGCAGTTTGATTATCCATTCAGTCAGTAGAGCATGAGACTCTTGATCTTGGGGTTGTGAGTTCGAGCACCCATGCTGGGTGTGGAGATTGCTTAGGAATGAAATCTTAAAAAAAAAATAAAAGGACAGCTGCTATGAATGTTTTCATACAAATCCTTTCGTGGACATATGTTTTCCTTTTTCTTGGGTAAATACCTAGGTAAATACTGCTGGGTCACAGGGAAGATAGTTTTAGAAGACACAGCCCAACTGTTTCCCAAAGTGGTTGTATCTTTTCATACTCCCACCAACCATGTATGAGGATTCCAATGGTTTGTGGTTACTTTTAGCCTTGCCTTGTACCGGTGAAATGCATTTACCCTTATACTTCTGAAAGGGTCTGGCCTATTTGTGGTTTATTACTTAAAGCCTCCCCACTGTTTTGCTGAGTACTAAATGTACAGCCAAGCTGTAGATAAAGTTGCTAAAATGTTGAGACTCAGTTGTGCGTGAGGACAGCTTTCGCTGAAAGCTTATT
Organism: Neomonachus schauinslandi; assembly: GCF_002201575.2. Lineage (NCBI taxonomy): Eukaryota > Metazoa > Chordata > Mammalia > Carnivora > Phocidae > Neomonachus > Neomonachus schauinslandi. The sequence goes on along the minus strand of NC_058419.1, from coordinate 38,393,159 downwards.
GTGTACCAAGCACTGGGATAAGAGCTTTAGAGGCATTATCTCACTCAGTCCTTACAAGAACCCTGTGAGGTAGGTACAGTTCCATTCCCGTTCGACAGACGAGGAAACTGAGGCCCAGAGAGGTTACGTAACTTGCCCAAAGCCACATAGCATGCAGGTGGCCAGGCTGAAATTTGCACCCGGGTCGGTAATCTTCATTACGGTCATGCTCTAATGCGGCTGTATAACGTCCTTCGTACAGAGGCGAAGGGGAAAAACACCTTCTGTGTTGGAAGACTCATCCCACCCCCTTATTTTGCAGCGGAGGACATGGAGGTCCAGGCAGAGGGGACTTGCCTGAAGTCCCCCACCGGTTCATACAGAGCCATCGGAATCCAGCCCAGAGTCCTTTCCACTCCACTGCACAGCCCCCTTCAATGCTTTGCGCAAGTCAGATTTTATTTCTAGCTTTTTAATGGCGACAAGAGTCTGCAAACCACTTTGAGGTCTTTCAAAGCAGTGCATGAATCTAAAAGGGTGGCGGAAGAGCAACCCCCCTTTGGGGGCCAAAACACAAGGTCATAAAGTCAATTGTCAAATTTGTGTCAATACATGCCTCGACATTATCTCAAAAATGTTTCTCCCACCCAGTTTTCTCTGGAAAGGGAAAGAAAACAACGTGGATACTTGGGGTATTCTGCGGGAAAGGAAGTCTCCCGGGGGCACTTTTCTCTTGGACTCCCACAGCGCCATCTGGTGGAAGCCTGGGGGTTTCGTTGCGCTTGGTTTCAGAATGTTTTTCACCCGGAGCGTTCGATGCCGGTTTCTGGGCCTGGTGCTGCGTTAGGAGGTTGGGCGCGGGGGATCCAGAGGAGACCCTCCTTCTACGCCAGAGCTCACTTTCCAGGGGTCAAGGGCTACCTAGACCATTGCAACGCGGTGTGGTAAAGACCTTATAGAAGGTAAGGAATAGAGTATGGTAGTCGAGAGCAGCCGCTCCAACCTCAGACAAATCTGCATTTTAATTCTGGCTTGGCCACCTACTGGCTGTGTTACCAGGAGCCATCACTCAACCTCTCTGTGCTCGTTCGCTGCCTCTGCTGTAAAATGGAAATACTAATAAAAGTGCTCCCGGCAAACGTCCCTGAGGATATGACACTTGGGATGTTTTGAGTAGGAAATAGCCACCCTTTCTACGGGTGCAAAGCCATGCCCGCAACATACGGGTAAGCGAAGCAACAGGGTTCACCTCCCCTCGCCCCTGCATCATGAGGGATGGCAGAACAGCCTTTGCTTCGGGGCTGGAGGCGGGGGGCGGGTGGTGTGTGCCAGGGATTTCAGGGAGGGCCTTGGAGCTGGAAGATGATCTGGGAACATTTAGTTTAGGAATCACTGGACTCGAGACCCAGACCAAATGAGAAATTGGTTCCCACAGTGAGTAGGCATAGCTTGACATAAAATTAGATGCTAATAGAAAAATCAAGACCAGTTGTGTCAACTACCATGTGTTTGTTTTCATTTTTGGCTTTGTTTTGGGGCAATAATGCTCCAGTGGCTCTTTATTCATCCAGCATTATGCTGAATAGCCGTGATGGGCTTGCTAATTTCCCACTGCCTCCTAACACCAACAGTCGCGACCCCTCAGCTGATTTTTCCAAATTGTGCCTGGCACACACCATGACCGTATATGACTCTATTTGCGTTATTCTTCCCTGCAAACTTTTAACCCTTCCGTGTTATCCAAATGTTACTCATCCTCCAAGGCCTAGACTCTCTCGTTCATTTATCTATTCATGAAATCTTTTTTTTTTTAATTGAGACATAATTGACATATTAGTTTCAGGTATACAACGTAATGATTCAGTATTTGTATATATTGTGAAATGATCACACTAGGTCTAGTGAACACACATCACCATACGCAGTTACAGATTTTTTTTTCCTTAGGACGAGAACTTTTGAGATCTACACCCTTAGCAACTTTCGAATATGCATTGCAGTACTATTAACTATAGCCACCATGCTGGACGTGACATCCCCATGACTTATTTAGTTTGTAGCTGGAAGTTTGTATGCTTCGACCCCCTTTACCCATTTCAGCCACCACCCAGCCCTCTCCAGCAACCGCCAATCTGTTCTTTGAATCTATGAGCTTTTTTTTTTTTAGATTCTACATATAGGTGAGATCATACGATATTTGTCTTTCTCTCTCTGGACATTTCCCTTAACACAGTGCCCTCAAGATTCATCCATATTTTCACAGATGGCAACATTTCCTTCTTTTTATAGCTGAATAATATTTCTCTGTGTGTGTGTACTTCCTGTATTTTCTTTATTCATTCATCCATTGATGGATGCTTAGGTTGTTTCTATATCTTGGCTATCGTAAATAATGCTGCAATGAACACGGGGGTGCAGATCTCTTTTTGAGTTAGTGTCTTATTTCCTTCAGATAAATACCCCGAAGGGGAATTGCTGGATTGTATGGTAGCTCTATTTTTTACCTTTTTGAGGAAACTCCATACTGTTTGCCACGGTGGCTGTACCCATTTATAGCAGTGTACAAGAGTCCCCTTTTCTCCATATCCTCGCCAACACTTTTTGATACTAGCCATTCAGACAGGTGTGATGGCGATATCTCATCGTGGAGCTGACTTGGTTGAAAAATTTTTTCTGAGAACGCACTGCATGCCAGGACAGAGACAGGCCCTGGGGATAGAGCAGTGAATGAGACAGACACTGTCTACCTTCCCAGACCCGACAGTCTGCCTGGGACTACAAGCTCAGTGACGACAAAGCATCGTGGCCACGTGTTACCAATGCTTTCCAAGATGGGGGATATGTCTAGAAGCGTATTTCCAATAGTTCTCACCACATCACACACACAGATAACATCTGTGATGCCCTGGGATGAATGAGTAAGAGAGCAACCTGCCAGGGAGCCCTGGCCTCCCCAAGGGCAGAGGGTATTAGTATCTCAGCACACGTGGAATCTTGGGGTGATCTCTGGTCTAGGATCTCAAGGTATGAGATTGCTGTCGCTCTCACCCCACTTTGTCCTTGCAGGCCGATGGGCACAGAAGGGATTCTGCTACAGATGAATACAAACTCTTCGTTATTAACTAGAAGCTGGTAGGAGTCACTCGTGCCTCTTCAGCATTAGGCTCAGACTGGGGGCTCCGAGGAAGACTTCCCAGACGACTGAAGCCTAAAGGGATCTCTGCCTTCTCCAAATTCCTACGTACTTAGTTAGAGTCTTCAGCTCACAGTTCAGCTTCTAATGCAGCCCCATAGTCTGATATTGAGTGCTGACAACGTAAGACCTTTTGTTTCCCCTAGAGCACCTAGCCATACAAACAGGAGAGAGCTCAGGAGTACTTCCCAGATTTTTTTTTAAGATTTCATTTATTTATTTGAGAGAGAACGAGAGAGTGAGAGAGAGAAAACACGAGCGCGGTGAGGGGCAGAGGGAGAAGCAGACTCCCCGCTGAGCAGGGAGCCCGATGCGGGGCTCGATCCCAGGACCCCGGGATCATGACCTGAGCCGAAGGCAGATGCTTAATGCCTGAGCCACCCAGGCGCCCCTCTGGAGTACTTCTTAAGTGTCATGTTTTAAGACAAATTTCACTGGCACTGAAGAGGGCCTGAAAACAGAAATGGCTTTACTCTCTAAGAAGAGTCCAGCGCCCAACCCACCTTTAAAAACTTTACAGAGACAAAGTTACAAAGTTGTAAGAGGATAAAGTCCTATAGCCTTCCTCCTGGAGACAGGATGCTGAATCCCCACAGCTCCGGGCCAGTTTGGAGTTTTTCTTCTCTGAGCAAAACCAAAGGCCAACCAAGATATCCCACAACCCTGGGAGATAGGGTCGAGAGAGCTCTTGTTTATATCATAAGCACAGGGGAAGAATTCACAAGCAAGGAGAGCCCAAGGGACCTCTTGCAGAGAAAGCAAAGGCTCTTGCTGAAATGAAACAGGAGACCCCATGTCCTTTCTCCTTCACTCGGACCCCCTGAGGGAGGTTAATGCTCTCGCCATCAGGATTCCTGATGGCTAATGAAATGCCATTAGATTAGAATCTGGATTAGAAACGATGTGACCCGAGGAAGGCTGAGGATCAAACTGAACAGAGCTTTGACTCATCTCAAGTCGTTCACGCTTCCAACAGTCACTGGGCAGAAAGACTTCCCTGGACCTCCTTCTCTGGCCCTGTCCCACACCCACTCTTGGGGAGCTAAGTTACTACTCGTTACTACTCTCCTGTGAGGATATGTGCAGTTCACCATCCCAAATTGAATGTGGGCGTTGGAGTGCCCTAAGGAATGTGGAAGTTACAACTAAGGTAGGGCTGTTGGCCATGAAGAAGAAAATATATTTGGACATGTCCGTAATAGGAATGTGTGTATATGTACATGTATATGTATATGTGTGTATATCCGATCCTGAGCTTCCTATAACTCCGTGGGCTGGCCAAGAGCCAGGCACAAGAAGAAATACCTGACTTCGAAAGACTTGTTTTCAGAAGTCACTCTGGGGAGATACAAGATACGGGAGTCTCTTGACCTTTTTTGCTTGACTGATTTCTTACAACCCCAAGGCAAAAATATAAATTAGGTAAAGTTGATGTTTAGCACTTCCAAGTGGCCCCACCACTAGAGCCTATTTCTGATTCTTGATACCCTTAGGAATGCCTCCCGAGAAACATCCTGGTTTTAGATATCATTCTCTCAGAACCTCTCAGGCTTTCAAGCGTCAAAGGAAATAGTCGGCCAAAGCAAAAGAAAAATCAACCTCGTACAAATAAGAGAGGGTTATGGGAGCCAATAGGTAACCAGGAGTCTCCTTCCTTGGTAACCTAGGAAGACCATCCTCTCCTCTGTGAATTACTTTGAGGTTTAGTCCTAAAAAGAGGTGCTTTTGTAGGGCCTGGGTGGCTCGGTCAGTTAAGCATCTGCCTTCTGCTCAGGTCATGATCCCGTAGTCCCAGGATGGAACCTCACATCGGGCTCCCTGCTGGACAGGGAGCCTGCTTCTCCCTCTGCCCCTCACCCTGCTCATGCTCACTTTCAATCTCTCTCTCCCTCAAATAAATAAATAAAATCTTTTTAAAAATTAAAAATAAAAATAAATAAAAAGAGGTGCTTTTTGTTTGTTTGGGTTTTTGTTGTCATTAGTGTTCATCTTCCCACGTGATTCTTGAAGTGCAGCCAGGGTGAAGAGCCACTTGAAGGGATGAGCTTGCCATACTAGGGAACACGGAAGTGAAAGAGAAGGGAAGAGTCCTGCTAGAGAAATAAGGTAAGACAGGTAAAGAGAGATCTTTTGGATCCAGGGACTTGAATACCAAGCTGACATTTGTGATTTGAGTAAGAATAGCATCAGCAAGGTGGTATTTTAGCAAGGTAAGTTTGGCGGGTTTTTTGTTTGTTTGTTTGTTTGTTTTAGATTTTATTTATTTATCAGGGAGAGAGCACAAGCAGGGAGAACAGCAGAGGAAGAGGGAGAAGCAGACACCCCGCTGAGCAGGGAGCCCGATGCGGAGCTCGATCCCAGGACCCTGAGATCATGACCTGGGCCAAAGGTAGATGCTTAACCGACTGAGCCACCCAGGCATCCCAGTTTGGCAGGTTTATATATGAGAAGGAGTAGACCGGCAGTGATGGAAGGAGCAGACTTGCCAAGAAACTGGTTAGGAGGTCGCGGTGTGTAGTTCTAGGGGAAAAGGACTGAGGGTCTGATCTAGGGTGGTAATAGCGGGAAGCGAATAAGAGATGAACTGTAGGTACATGAAGATGCCATGTCTCTCACAAACTAAGCCCAGCTGAAACTAGGGGGGGCCAACATTGAAATACACTCATCTGCGTTTGAGTGTTTTAAGTTCACTGGAGTGATCTTGTCCCCTTGCTTCATAGCCACCCAGGCCTGCTCGTTTCCAGTCGGGCCCACAAAGATGCTCCCCATTACCTGAGTCTCGGGCTCTCCTGCACCCTTACCTAAACATACTTGTTCCAAAGACTGATCCTTCTGAGGATTATAGCACATTCTGGACAGAATATGATGAACCTAATTGGTTCATCTTTTTCACCCCCAACATACCCAAATATACCCATCTTTCAACCTCTTCACTATACTACCCATCTTACCTGCCCATGCCAGGCATGCTTGACCCTACTCAGGATGCTCCTAAGAAAAAGATATAGGACAGGGGCACCTGGGTGGCTCAGTCGGTTAAGCGTCTGACTCCTGGTTTCGGCTCAGGTTGTGATCTCAGGGTCCTGAGATCAAGCCCTGCATCTAGTCCCCCATTGGGCTCTGCACTCAGTGTGGAGTCTGCTTAAGACTCTCTCTCCCTTGAGGCGCCTGGGTGGCTCAGTTGGTTAAGCGTCTGCCTTCGGCTCAGGTCATGATCCCAGAGTCCTGGGATCGAGTCCTGCATCGGGCTCTCTTAGTGGAGAGTCTGCTCCTCCCTCTGCCTCTGCCTCTTCCCCCACTTGTTCTCTCTCTCTCTCTCTGTCAAATAAATAAATAAAATCCTTAAAAAAAACCAAACTTCTCTCTCCCCCTGCCCCTCCCCCACCTAAAATAAATAAATCTTTTAATAAAAAAGGGGAGGTAAAGAGGCTGGAGCCCAAATCAGGACTGGTTGAAAGCTGTTGTTATGGACTAACCGTCTGTGTCCTCCTTGCGAATTTTTTTTAAAGATTGTATTTATTTATTTATATGAGAGAGAGAGTGAGAGAGAACATGAGCCGGGTGGGGGGGAGGGGCAGAGGAGAGGGAGAAGCTGACTCTCCCCGCTGAGCAGGGAGCCTGATGCGGGGCTCGATCCCAGGACCCCGGGATCATGACCTGAGCCGAAGGCAGACACTTCACTGACTGAGCCTCCCAGGCGCCCCTGAGGCAGCTGTTTTTAGGAACCCCCCCCCCACCACCACTATGGATCCATTAACCACTTGGCTCACCCATACCTGCTGGGGTGATGACTGCCCCTCATGTCACCACAGCAGAACACTGAAGCAGAAAGAACAGGGGACACTGGGCACAGCACAGGAGTACTGTGTAGAAAACAGGGTAATGAAGCAACTGTATGCGTGATGAATGTAGAAACGACCACCCCCACCCCCACCCTCTTGTACGTGTTCCCCCAGAACACTCCATACAAGAAATTGGCAGAGACTTCTCGGAGTAAGACTGGCCCTAGAAGGAAACTCCACAGACACGGCTATGGGGTTTGCCAAATGGCCCAGCCAAAATCACCTTATTGCAAAACTCTTTAAGTAAGCTCCGACCACACTCTTGGACCTTCCACTCAGCTTTCTAGTACTTTCTTCTTAAATGAGCAGGCAAGGATTACCAAACCTTTAAAGAATGGAGACAAAAGCAAGCAGGAAAAAAAAAAAAAAAAAAGCAAATTGAGGAAATTGGCTTTGCAGAGGAAAGAAAGCTTAAAAAGAAAAACAAACTACCGCTCAACAACAGAAAGCTTCAAAAAAGGAACATATAGAAAACAAACAAACAAACAAAAAAACCCAACTCTTCGAAATTGTGAACATGATGGCAGAAATAAAAAATTCAGGAGTTGAAATAGCCAGTAGAGGAAATCTCCCAGAAGATAGAATTTTTTAAAAGATGAAAAATGGGAACAAAAAGAATATTAAAGGATCAGCCCAAGTGATTCATCATTTGGATAATGGAAGTGAGAGAGAGAACAAAGAAGACAGAAAGAAATCAATTAAATAATTCAAGAAAATTTCCCAGAACAGATGAACATGGGTTTCTGGGTTGAAATGGCCTAGCACAATGGATGAAAACATACCCACCCCAAAGCATATCGTCGTGAGATTTCAGAGAACAGAGAGATCCTTATGAGCTTCGGAGAGGAAAATCAAGTCTTATAGAAGGGACGGGAGAAATCAGAATGGCTTTGAACTGCCCAAACTAACACTGGAAGCTTAATCATGTCAGTGGAATAATGCTTTCAGCATGGAGGGGAAATTTTCCATCTAGAATTCTACGCCCAAGCAAATGATCAATTAAAGGTCTCACATGTGCCTCCCATATATCCCTTCTCAGTAAGCTGTGGTAGGATGCATTCCATCAGTAAGAGGGAATGATCCAAGTAGGAAAGAGACATGGGATACAGGAAACAGGAAGTGCAACACAGGATAAAGGGGAAAGGGATTCTCAGGATGAGAGTGAAGTTAGAGTCTAACATAATGGAGGGATAATCCTATGGTTAAGGAAGGTGAATGATCTAGCTTGAGATTGATCAGAAGGCTCTAGGAGATATTTCTTGCAGAGATGAAGAATTGTTTGAATTCTTACTATCTGCAAATCTTGAAAGGAGGTATGGAGTACTGGTGGAGGGTCTGGGGTTAAATACATACATAGAAAACTAAGCGGGGCACCTGGGTGGCTCAGTTGGTTAAGCATCTGCCTTCGGCTCAGGTCATGATCTCAGGGTCCTGGGATCGAGCCCCGCGTCGGGCTCTCTACTTAGTGGGCAGTCTGCTTCTCCTTCTCCCTCTGCCCCTCTCCTGCTCGTGCTCTCTCTCAGATAAATGAATAAACGCTTTAAAAGAACAACCTGTTTTTTCCAAACTGTGGCTTGCAAATTCCCTGGAGGCGTGCTAACAGGAGGATGAAATTAAAGATTCAGTTTTTCAGTCACACTAACCATCCTTCAAATTCTCAACAGCCACATGTTGGCTAGTGGCTACTGGAAGGGTAAGGAGACATCCAGGACATTTCCAAATTCACAGAAAGCTCTATTGGATGGCACTCATTTGCAGGGCCGTGAAATCAATTGGGAGGGTCACAACCAGCATTTCAATAAATGAACTAGATATAGAAAGCCGGTGAGCATCTCATAGTGGGTTTTTTTTTCACATAAACAGGGTCACAGAATAGTGTTCCATCCACGTCAGTGTGTGGGCACAGCATCGTGAGTCACAGTAAAAAAAAAAAAAAAAAAAAAATAAAAAATTGAAAGCACTTCTTTAAATTATGTGGGCAAAACCCTGATTTTTTTTAAAGAGAGAGAACAAGAGAGTGGCAGACTCCTTATAGCCAGGAGAATCGTCACTTCTTGTGATGGCATCATCCACAGCCTCATATCCTTTTAGGAAACTTCGGGACCTAGGGCGGCATTAAACAAACCACCTTCGGACGGTGCAGTCACAATGGAAAGCTAGATGTGCTCAACCCTGTAGGCAACATTACAGTGCACTCCCTATTCTGTTGTTCGCCTTTCCCTTTTTCAAAGGGTATCTTCTTTGAAGTTCGGTCTTTTTATTTATTTCTTTAATATAGGAAGAAGAAACTGAGGCTAGGAGGGTATCATGAGATTTGTCCAGGGTTACAAAGCTAGTGATAGAATGAGCCAGGCCTCCTCACCTCTATACCCAGAACCCTCCACAGTCTTCAGGGACCAGCAAGCCTTAAAGCCTCAAAGCCCTCAGTATGCTAAGCAATACTTGAAACCACTTCGCTGATGACGATCGTCTGGCTCCACTAATGATGTCGTCGGCTAACATAGGCTTACCCTGACCCAAACACTTTACATGGACTAATGCGTTTTAATCCTCGTGACCACCCGGTGGGGTCGATCCTAAGATCAATCAACCCCATTCGTTCAGATGGAAAAATGCAGTGGACGGGTGTTCATGAACTTGCTCACAGTCGTACAGCGAGTGAGGGGCAGAGCCAGAAAATAGACTGAGGCAGTCCGGTTCCTGGGCTCTAACACTATTTAATATACACCCATATAGAACTCAGATAAATGGACTTCTCCCTAAATTTTCGGTAGCCTAAAGGTGACAGTTTCCATTTAGTAGCACCTCCTAATGATCCACACAACAGGACTGTGTTTTATTCCACAGTATCAGTGTCGCAAAGGAGTTCTACTCTATTAACTGTATCAACTTAACAGCTTCGGGCTCAAATGCTCCAAACTAATGGATGGGATGTATATAGGCCAGGTTAACTGCTTAGTGCAATTCCATTAAACCTACAGATGAGTACTTTTAAAATATGTGTTTAAAAGTCTGGCTAAGGGGCGCCTGGGTGGCTCAGTTAAACATCTGCCTTTGGACTCAGGTCATGTGCCCAGGGTCCTGGGATTGAGCCCAGCATCCCTGCTCAGCGGGGAGTGTGCTTCTCCCTCTTCCCCTCCTGCTCCCCCTGGCTCATGCTCTCACACGCGCTCTCTCAAATAAATAAAATCTTCAAAAATAAATAAATAAAATTCTGGCTAATGAGGGGTGACTGGCTGGCTCCATTGGAGGAGCGTGCAACTCTTGATCACAGGTTGTGAGTTTGAGCCCCATTTGTTGGGTGTAGCGCTTACTTAAATAACTAAACTTTAAAAATCACCTAATTTAAAATGAATAAAGAAATAAAGTCTGGCTAATAGTCTTCAAACCTGCAGGTTTTATGTTGGCGCATCAATTAGGCAAAAATTCAGCTTGATAACATGGGTGGATTTATTTCTTAAGATTCGAGTGCAAACTTAAAAACAAGAACAAACCAAGCTTTTCATTAGGAATAAACACAAAAATTGAAGTAACAATCCCACGATCATGCATTTTAACAGATAGTACAAAATATGAATACATTCTAATTTGTAACTACATTTGAAAATTAAAATATTCCTCTGGAGTTCCAAATAACACAAAATCATTAACCTGTTCTCATCTTGTCACCTCAGAGACATTTGTCATGTGCTATCAGGAAAACATAGGCAAGGATTATTATTAATCAGTCTTTATGCCCAAAAGAAACATTACGCTCCGTAACTTCTGACTCTTTGAATCATTCACCTGTATCTCAGCTCTGAAAAGCTATACAATTATACCTCTGCTCTAGGGGAAGAAAAAAAAAAAGCAATGCAAGTATCAAGGAGGCAAGATACTTTCATGTCAGTAAAGCAAAAGTCACAAGTGTTTGACTTAGAAATGTATAGAATTGTAGTAAATTTTTTAAGTACAACTTCATTTGATGGCTGACATGTCATAACAACAGTGAACAATTTAAACAGGTATAAAAATGTAGGATTAAAATCTTTAGGCTCAAATACTTAAAAAGTCACTATGAATATGGAAAGATCGGTTTACATAACCGTGTACTTTTTTTTTCCCAATGAAAAATCAGGGGGTAGTGGCATCTCCCTGGTCCCTTAACAATATTTGGATTTTCGCAAAGAATTAGCAGCACCCAACTTTGTTAATTCCATGTTTCTAAAGGACTTATACAACAGATTAGTTGGCAGTGTTCTAGCTTTCAGGAGATGGGAACGGGTGGGCATGCAAACATTGGAGTATGCATGCATTCACATATTTAAAATCACCATTCCAAATGGGAAAACAATTCACATATTGAAAAAAATCTAAGGAAATCGTCCTTGAAGGATCAACAGTGGGCCAGAACAGTAGAAGCTGAATAGTAGTCTACTCGATGACAGTGGTTTTTCACTCTTCAAAGGCAAGTTGGGAAGAATGAGAATACTCACATACACATAACTTCAGAGAGAACCTGCCTCGAATTTGACATTGCAGAACGCTGAACAGAAATCTTTACAAAAACCTTCATTCTTGCTTATAACAACACCGGATTATTTTTTTCCTTTTTACCACCATATACATAACATTTAAATATTTTCATTATAAATATCTTAGAGCAAAAAGAATGTATTTTGTTGCAGTGGTGGCCCACATCTGTACAAAGCAATGTAAGCAACATATATATATGTGTATATATATATATATAAAATGATTAAGAAAAAAGTGCAAAGAATAACAGTATTAAGAATTTTTGCTTTTTACAGTAACTATGGTTCAAGTGTGAAAACCTGTCAGATATAGAATCCCAGATTTTAATGAAAGATTCAAAAAGAAGCCCACATGCCAAATTACTGCACAAGTATATCAGTCCCTTACTGTCTTCCCTTCGCCCAAATCGAGCATTTCCAGTTTCTAAACTCTTCCCACAATTAGGAAAATAGTGTTAACAGTGTGTTCTTTCCCCTTCAATTCCCCAAACTCATCCAAGTTTGGTCATCACTCGGATTCAAACGAGATATTGGGGAAGTCAGTCATAACCCGCTTTGCTCAAATTAAAGCTAAATGAAAGGCTTTCTGAAATAAACTACAGATCAAGAATCAAATCAGCAACAGCAAACAGACCTTCAGTTCCAAGTGTAATTTAATACGAGGACATTTTAAAATCAATCCCTGTTATCAAAGGTAAATTCAGAATTGAAATCCTTTCCCAGGCTCGGTGCTATGCAAGGGTCAGAATTCTAAACACTTAGGATGCTGTCCACCTTTTCGAACAGAGAAAATGCTTCCTATTAAAACTGGATTCACTTTCTATCGTCTTACTCTTGGTCTCAGCCTTTTCTTTTGAACAGACAGACAATTTTTGGCAGTCTTTAAAATGTACTTTACCCTTAATCATTCAAATAATTACTGATTTTAAGACTTCCAAGTTTCGGTGCTTGCAGTTCAATTTCCCTTTAAAAATATATTACTAAATATTTTTGGTGTGTTTAATGTTGTTGTATTCAGACTTCGAGCACTGTAATTATTCACAGTATTACAGTGATTCTATGTCTATCCTATGCCGACAATTATGAATCCTAAAATGGTTTCCAAGGTACTGCTATTTGGCTCTATTACATTACGATTGAATTTTGCCTTCCAGATAAATGGTTGGAAGAGAATTTTAAAGCCCTGAAGAACTTCTGCTTTGAGTGGTGTTAATACATATCTTTTTTGTCATGCTTGATATTTTAAGCTTCTTCTGAACTAGGAAGACAACAGACATTAGAAGATGCAAACTGTCGCAAACTACATTCTACTCCAACTCCAATTTATTTTCTTCCACATTAAATATTTTCCTTTAAGAAAACAAGAGTATCCTAGGCTACTTTTTAAAAATGGAATTTTTGCTCTAAAATGAATAACACAGCTAAAGGGAAACAACTTTTCAATTTCAGCGGCACAAGAACTAGGCAAAACTAAGTTAAAGTAGACTCGACGACGATTTTAATCACTTTTGGTTTTTTGTTTTTTTTTAATTGCCGTGTCTTTAGAATGACAGATCCCTTACATTCTAACAGCTCAACAAGGCTTAAAACTCTAGAACTGAAAACCCCCCAGGCTGCCTCCTGCATCCTATTTGCCCCCGTACATTCGCTCAATGTCTTTGAGGTAATGGTTCTTCAGCTCCTTCCTCTTCAGTTTGAAAGCATCAGTGACCAAACCGGTTTCAGGAGTCCATGGCTCTGGACTTAAGCGAACCTTGATTGGAATTTCAAATCGCTCCAATTTCACTGAAATGAGAAGGGGGGGGAGGGAGGAGAGAGGGAGGGACAGGGGAGAGGGGAGGGGCTGGTTAATTAAGGGTACCAGAACCTTACAATTTCAATTTTGTTGTAGAGTTCTTGAAGTGTACATAAATCGTTTCAGCTGCATGTAACTTTAGCCCACACAGTTCTTTTTTGTTTTTGTTTTTGTTTTATTTTACCATATGTGCAGACACCCTCCTCTTTCGAGTCCTCCTATTGGTCGTTTCTTCTGTCTGGGCTGGTCTTCCTTGTGGTAGCCTCATGGCTCACGTCCTTAGTCCATCCAGGTGTCTGCTCAAATGCCTCTCCTCGGAGAAGGCCTTCCAGACCCTTCGGAACAGGAGTCCCTGTGTCCTCTTTGCCTCTCTATCCTCTGGCATCACACTTTCTTCAAAATGCTTCTCACCACCCAGCAGGTCACATATCCCTCCATGCAAGCAGGGGTCTTTTGTTCTCTGCCACCAAGAGCCCTCAATAAATGCGTACATATATATTCATTCATTCTGCAGAAAACTACATCTCTAGACAACTATTCTTCAGGAGCTTTATTTGACACTCAAAGAAGAATCAAAAGGGGGATGGTGAATTTCACACCTCAACGGGATAAGGATCAGAGACAGCACGTACTGCATCTGAGTTTAACAACTCAGCATGTGCAGAGAGGTAAGAAAATAAGGCCACGGAATCAATAGAGCACTCCGTAATTTTAAATTCAATTATATTCCCTCAAGCTACTTACTATTCATACAAGCTCATCCTTAAAATCCTGAAGGACCCTTAACAGCAATGTCAGTCTACAGATGAGCTTTATTTTACATGCAATGAGGTGAAGGAGCACGCACCTGCGTGTGTGCAATCTACCGCTGAGCAGCCCAGGTGACTTTACAAACAACTGGGTTTCCGGGACAGGCACCAAAACCTCAAATTCATGGAAGTTTCTGACCTAATACTGGTCTGGAGGTTTAGGAAAGCTTGCTTCGATTACTGAATTTCTCATTAAAATGAGAGAAAAATAGAAAGCTAAGTGTGGAAAAATAATCTCTCAAATTATGTAGAATCAAATTCCTAAAAGTAGTCCCTGACCAAGCAGTAAAAAAACATGAAACTTGCTCAAATTCACCACGTCTACTCTGTTGACACATCACAGCTCAGTTATGGGGTCCAAGGGGTCCGAAATAAGGCCATCTGCTCCCCAAGGTCACATTTGGTTCTCAAGGAAACACATTCTCAAGTATAGATTTGGCTCCAGAACCTTTTATTTCATATTACTTTCCTTATTTACATAGGCCCTATTCATAAAAGTCACTATATTTCATTTTTATTAACTAAATTCCTATTCAAAGGGGGGGAAACGGCTACACGAGAGGTTTCATTTTGGGAACTCCTAAATATTATCGAGTACCACAAGCTTGAAAGAACAATGGGCAATCGCCCAGTTTCTTATAAACAGCATACACTGCCAGCAAGTGAGAAGGAGTGGGGGCGGGGGGGGGGGGAGGAAGAAATGACAGTGTTTCACACACAGCATTTTATTGGAATTACGTACATTATGAAATATAGCCTGCAGGTGGCAGCAAATGTCAACATTTCAAGCCATTGGTACTTACCAAATCACCACAAAACTACTAATTTGTATTCTTCTCTTTTAAATGAGACTTTATTATTGTTTGAGAGAGAAAGAGAGACAGAGACAGCGTGCAACAACGAGTGGGCGGGGGGAGGGGAGGGGCAGAGAGAGAGATTGAAAGAGGGAGGGAGAAGGAGGGAGAGAATCTCAAGCAGGCTCCAGGCCTAGCATAGAGCCCAACCTGGGGCTGGATCCCACAACCCTGAGATCATGACCTGAGCCAAATTAAGAGTCCGACGCTTACCTGACTGAGCTACCCAGGCGCCCCTATTACTTTGTATTCTTATGACAGATACTACCTATACCTGAAACCATGCCCATAAGGGTTAATGAGGTTGAAACTAACAGGAAATTTCAAGCTTGTTTTTCAGAGACATGTTTATCCCTAATCAGCTACTATTTCTTTCCAGACCCCACTAACAAATGCACTAGCCAACTCTGCAGAGGCATAAACTGAAGGTCACGGGTATGGTTCCAGCCTATGAGCAAGCAAGGCTCTGCATTCCTTCCCCGAGATGAGCCCAAGACCCCATCCAGTTTATACTGGTTCACGGAGCTTGCACCCAGCCCCTCACCTTGTCCTAAGATGACCTCCTGAAGGCAGGAGCCAAATTTGTCTCATTTTAATGTTAAGTCTCTACCCCAACAACACAGGATGCAGGTTACAAATGTTTGCTCAAAGTGCATGTTCGATTTAACAATCGTAAGTTTCCAGTGCCTGGGTGGCATAGTCCCTTAAGCTTCCGACTCTTGGTTTCTTTTCAGGTCATGATCTCAGGGTTGTGAGATCCAGCCCCACCTCCAGCTCCCTGCTCAGCATGGAGTCTGCTTAAGACTCCTCTCCCTCTATCCCTCCCGCCCACACACTTGCTCTCAAATAAATAATTTTTAAAAAAGAGAGAGAGTCGTAAGTTTCCCTGCCCTTTTCATCAATATGTATGTAATCCCAATCCCTATAAATGTAAAAAAAAAAAAAAAAAAAAAAAACAAAAAAAAAAAACCTTGTCCTCTCCTGAACGAGTAGTAAAGGAACATGAAACTTGCTCAAATTAACCACTTCTACCTGCTGAAACATTACAGCTCCGTTATGGGGAGGCTTCTGGAACTATGAAATCACTATATTGTACCCTAGAAACTAACATAATGCTGTATGTTAACTATACTGGCATTAAAATAAAATTGAAAAAATAAAAATAAAAAACCACCTTTGTGAATGTTAGATGCTACTTCTAATTAACTGGTTTGTTTGTTTGTTTGAGTGTTTGTTGTTTCCCTATAAAACTCGGCTGGGTACTAAATTCTCCTGCTCTCCCTGGGTATCTGGCTATGAATCTTCGAACCAAGGCTTCCAACTTTCTCCCAGTCCCTGGACTTGAAATCATTTAAAATGAAAACCGCCCTTTTCCTAAAGCCCTACGAACTGACGCCAGGCTACTTGAAGTGAACTTCAGCAAAACTGCCACAGCAGCTGACCTTTAGACACTCTTCTTGCCTGTTGCTGTGTGGGCCGCTCAGATAGATCCCCAGAGAGATCGGAACCACAAGCCAGGAAAATCTGTCTGGGGACCACCACCTGCCCTCCCTCCAGCTAGAGGTGCTTCACGCCTGACATCTAGAATCTCACTGGCAGCACTCAAGACTTTGGGTTTATAATTTGCCCCAACCACTAAGGGGGGTTTTTCTTTTGTTTCCATAGAAATGTCATTCGTTAATTCCTTGATTGCTTGCACAATATAGGCCTAAGCCTGAGAGCCCCCTGCGCCACCGCCTCCGGAAACGGGACAGCGGTTTAACTGAACTGACTTTCTCTCAAGACTAAGACTGGCGCCTGAGACACAGAGCACACTTCTTCCCTAAGGTCCAGAACAGAACAGCTGAACTCCAGCTACAAGGGAACAGTGCTGACCTGTGGGATGTTTTTCTAAGAAACATCTTGGTCAAAAGTGAGATCTTCCCACTACTTCTAACCAGCCCTGGGGGAGCCATGTCTTGGCAGATGGAAGATAAATCTACTGATTTAAAAATTTGGTCCCCCTTTCTCTAGTCACAATCCCAAGGAATCCACTCATTGCACTAACCCCCTTAAACCTTTTTATCAAACAAAAAGGGAATCAACACCAGATGGGAGTTAACATGCCTGTTTAGCAGGAGGATAGAATTTGATGTTTGTTGAGGAGAACATTTTTACCCTGGTGGGGAATCGGGGCTCATGAACACACGATGAAGAATCTTTCTATCACCTTACGCGTGTTCACCAACAAAGTTGCCCAACAAAAAGAAAATAGATTCATTAGCCAAGGTAGTATTTGATCATCACATTGCTCTGGACTATAATATCCTTGTAAAACAGGCTAGGATATGTGCCATTTCTAACCAACTTGCAGTGTTGATATAATCCTTCTAAGTAAAACTCATTTAGATAAAATCAGAGAGCATGCCACTTGGCTGCAGTGAATTTCCCCAGAGGTGTTTGGACAAATTGACTGGTTTATTGGACACTTCCTGGATCCCTGAAGGTATGAGGTCAATGCTACAGGGACTACTAAGATTTGGGTTATCTCTACATTATTTAGATATGTAATAATCAAATAGGCTTTCCAATACTGTTCTGAAACAATCAAAAAAGGAGCTAATATTTTGGTCGTGCCAAATGTCCATTAAGCCAAGTACCAGGGAATTTTCTAACAAAATACGAATTTGCTTCATTCCTCAAATCCAGACAGGGTGCCCTTTTCCAGCAGGAAGTAGCCAGAGTGGTCACTGTCCCAATTCCTTCAAGATTGAGGAATGACTATAAAGCAAGGGAAAGCGAAACCATGCCCATAAGGTCAATGAGGTTGAAACTAACAGGAAATTTCAAGCTTGTTTTTCAGAGACCTATTTCTCCCGAATCAGCTACTGTTTCTTTCCAGACCCCACTAACGAATCCACTAAGCCCCCTCGGCAGAGGCATAAACTGAAGGTCACAGGTATGGTTCCAGCCTATGAACAAGCAAGGCTCTACACTCCTTCCCTGAGATAAGGAGCCCAAGACCCCATCCAGTTTATACTGGTTCACGGAGCTGGCTCCTAGCCCCTCACCTTGTCCTAAGATGACCTCCTGAAGGCAGGAGCCAAATTTGTCTCATTTTAATGTTAAGTCTCTACCCCCAAGTGAAATGGGATTTGCTCAATGTGCAAGCTCCATCTGTCCTCATTAAGAGTCATAAATTTCCCTGCCCTTTTCCTCAATATGTATGTATTCCTAACCACTATGATTATTTGAGAAAACAATAAACAAAGAAAAAACCCCGTCCTCTCCCCCTTTGGGGAGGTGGATTTAAGGCTTGCCCTCCTGTCTCCTTGTTTGGCTGCCTCCAAAATAAACCCTCTCTTTGCTGCATACTCCAGGTCTCAGGGATTGACTTTGTTGTGTGATAGCACCCAAAGTTGGGTCTGGTTACGTACCTCACACTTCTGTTTAAAATATGAAGAGGCCATCTATAAAAGATACATGATTTCAGGAAGATTTAGCTGAACACAATCAAGACTATTTTATACTTTTTGCATTCAGTCTCTGCAATTGTCATTAGAAGCAAAAGTTTGGCCAGATAAATATTTTGTGGCACAGGAAAACTAGGATTTATACATTGAAGCTCATGATTATTGTATATTATCGAAATCATTAATTGTTTGATTTCATGCCTCAGTCTCAGAAAGTTATGAGGACCCAGCAGGTCCTAGAATTTTATTCCATTTTTCACCTGATTGTGATCTAGGCTGACTTTCCACATTATTGCTTTTACATAGTGAAATGTACGATGACAAATTATTTAAGTTGCATTTTCCCCCATTAGTACATTCAGAGAGTGATGAAGAATAACAGCCTATTAGCTAAAATACTTTTTGAAATACTACATTAAAAAATTAGGATCTGTATCAAAGAAAATTCTGGTAGCCCAATGACAGTAATATAGAAAGTATGGTATATCAATAATACTGTAACTGACAAAGCCATCTTAAAGAAAAAAACATTAAGCCCCTATTTTTATGGTAACAAAGTAACTTAATTTTGAATCTGATTATGTTAATAGGCCATCTGTTATTTAAAACTTTATAGTGTCCAGAGTTAACTCTAAGAATGTTCTTCTTGGGGGCACCTGGGTGGCTCGGTTGGTTAAGCATCTGCCTTCAGCTCAGGTCATGATCTCAGGGTTCCTGGTATGGAGCCCGGCATCAGGCTCCCTGCTCAGCAGGGAGTCTGCTTCTCCTTCTCCCTCTGCCCCTCCCCCTGCTTGTGCGTGCTCTCTCTCTCTCTTCCTCTCTCTTTCTCTCAAATAAATAACTAAAATCTTAAAAAAAGAACGTTCTTCTTGGGGAAAAATAGTTTTGTAACTTCAACCTGGTAGCTAATATTACAAACTAATAAGTGGAACCTAAATAGTTAATTTAAAAGAATAAATTATAGTAGCCTAGTTAGGGAAACAGGGGTGCTTGTATATCTCTGATAAAAGCATAAACTAGTCTACAGTTTTTCTGGGGGATGAGGAAGTTATATGTATAAAATATACATTTTCTTTGACTCGGAAATTCCATTTCCAGGGATTCATACTAAAAAAATAATTAAGTAAATAATTGAGTATACATGATATGTGTTATATTTGTTTACAGTGTGTGTGGGGGGGAGAGGAACTCACCTTAAAAGTCCAACAAAGACATAAGTGGATACTCATATACTGGAATACTATTTACTGATTAAAAATGACAATGCAATTCTGTATCTACTGATTTAGATACATGTCACAGACGCTGACAGGTTAGGTATGTATACCAGAAACAATGTAACATCACCACCCAAAGATAACTACGAGAAAGTGATTTTTTTACTTCCTCCTTTATCATTTTCTGCACTAATATTTTACAATAAATATACACAACCTGATCAGGAAAATGATGCTTTCATTTTTTTAGGAGGGGAAGCAACAAGGTTAAAACTGGGTAAATAGCTTCCTATTAAACAGGAAGAGTTCACAGTTTCTCTCTGTTCCCTTGGAAAATAATTTAAACAGTTTTAAATAATTTTTAAAATTAAAAACCACAAGGAAACAGCTGAAATGAGAGAAAGAGGACACTGGGTGAGAGTTCAACAAAATTTTGGAGGACCCAAAGCAAACAGACTAGTGGTAACTGATGGAGAGTTGAGGGAGCTAAAAGCTAACTGCCAAAAAAATATAAAAATAAAAAAAGTAATTAAAAAAATAAAGACATAAAAGCTAACTGCCAACAGAGGACACCAGTGAGAGACAAATGGACCTCCTGAGCCAATGCCTCTGAAGACAGAGATGAGGGATACACTGAAAAAAGAGTGCTGGCCCTCAGCCTGTTTTCAGAGGACAGTTCTTCTCCCTCATCTTGCCTTCCCCAAGCAGGCCCGCAACAGGTTTGCTTTTTGGAAAGGCTGAACTAGAGAGACTCTGGACTCCAAGGACACTAGGTACGACAGAAGGAGGGAGTAGAGCTGAAAACAAAAGGATGCTGTGAGGGTAAGAGCCACCCACCCCACCCCTAACCCCTTTCCAATTTCCTCTTTTTGGGTCCCCAAATAGGCAGTCAGGCTACTATCCTCCAGGCAAGAGACTCAAGAAGTCTTTTTCGCAGAAATGGGATGATTTAAGATGCTAACTTTGAATAACCAGTCAGTGAAGCCCAGTAAGCTTTCCAAACAGTATTTTAGTGCCTCGTTCTCAAATATGAATGGACAGACAGGGATCCACAGGTACAGGACAGGATATGACCAAAGCAAGCAGGAAGTGGAACTTGGAGGAAATGAACGTCAGAAAAGGAATCCCTTGAACATCCTCGGGGAGTAAGTGACAACACACTGAGTGCATTCATGAAAGAAAACAGGATGTTATTAAAAGAGCATGGAGAAAAGAGGAAAGAGCTCTTGAAAATTAAAATTCTGATATTGGAAGCTGGAAATTCAATAGACAGAGAGATGATAAAGTGGAGGGACCCCGCCAGAATGTAAAACAAAAAGGATGAGATAGAAAACAGAAGGGAAAAAAAAGATACTAAAACTAGAGGATGAAAGCAGGAGGTCCAACAGCCATATAAAAGTCGTCCCAGATAAAGACACAAACACAGAACTTGGGGGAGAAAAACTATAAAAAGAGCGAGCAAGCAAACAAAAAAAGATAAATGGATATTTCCCATAACTGAAGGGCAGAGATCTATAGATTGAAAGGGCCCACACCAAGTTACTATATGCAATGAAAAACGATAAGAGATGCACACCAGGGCACCTCATCATGAACTATCAGAACAAAGATGGACCATTCCAAACAGAGGCTGACCAGTTAGCTGGGATGTTGTAACATGCAATAAAGAACTACGTAAGTTATTCTACTATATGACATTTAAGGATCTTTCCAACATACAAATACGTATGTATATATTAAAATATATAATGTATATATATAACATACATAATTTATATATATATATATAATTTTTTTCAAGATGTAGGTTTTAAAAACCCTGTATTTTATTATGAAAACAAAATAATTAGATAGACATCTCAAAGAGCCTAATGCACAAGACATCATTAAATGACTTCTAGGGACTTCAACAGACAGGCAATTTCTTACTTACTGGCATTGGCAGCTTCTCTAATTTCTTTCAGTATTTCAGCTTCCATGGCAGGGTTATTGCAGATATCAACCCAAGATCCTTCCACTCCTTTCTGTTGTGCCAAAAGTGTCAACCTTTTCTGATTAGGAACCACAAAACTAATCACATAGGACTGATCACTAAAAAATTAGAAAATAACACAAAATGGAAATTAAAACATTGAGAACAATTGTTAAGTTATTGACTGGAACAGTACACATAATTCCAAATACATATTTCTCTTAAGTGTTACAGTTTCATTAAGACGTAATAAAACCCAGGGCTCCTAGGTGGCTCAGTCAGTTAAGCATCTGCCTTCAGCTCAGGTCATGATCCCAGGGTCTTAGGATCTGAGCCCCACGTTGGGCTCACTGCTCAGCAAGAGCCGGCTTCTCCCTCTCCCTGCCGCTCCCCCTGCTTATACTCTCTCTCTGTCAAATAAATAAAATCTTTTAAAAAAAAGAAGTAATAAAACCCATAGTACTGGCATAAAGACAGACATTTAACCAATGGACTAGAACAGAAAGCCCAGAAATAAACCCCTGCACATATGGTCAACTGATCTTCAATAAGGGTGCCATCATCACTCAATGGGGAAAGGACAGTCTCTTCAACAAATGGGTGCTCAGAGAATTGGATATCCATTTGCAAAGGAATGAAGTTGGACCCTTAGCCCATACTACACACAAAAAGTAACTCAAAATAGATCAAGGACCTAAACACGTAAGAGGTAAAATATGTCTACAAGAAAATACAGGGGAAAGGATTCATGACACTGGATTTGACAATGCTTTCTCAGATATGACACCAAAAGCAGAGGCAGCAAAAGAAAAAACTGATAAATGGGAGTACAACAAAAATTTAAAATTTCAGCATACCAAAGGACATAGTCAACAGTGTGAAAAGTCAATCTATGGAGCTGTAGAAAATATTGGTTAGATATCTGATAAGAAGTTAATATCCAGAATATATAAAGAACTCCTATAACTCAATAGCAAAAAATAAAACCCAATTAAAAAATGGCCAAAGACCTAAAACTTGTAAAACTCCTAAAAGAGTATGGGGTAAGCTCCTTGACATCAGTCTTGAAAATGTGTATTGTTGGATTTTGTACCAAAAACAAAGGCAACGAAAGCAAAAATAAATAAGTGGCACTATATCAAACTAAAAAGCTCTGCACAACAAAGGAAACCATTAACAAAATGAAAAGGCAACCTACAGGGGTGACTGGGTGGCTCAGTCAATTGAGCATCTGACTCCTGATTTGGGCTCAGGTCATGATCTCAGGGTCATGGGATCGAGCCCCACATCGAGCCCCACATTGGGTTGCATGCTCAGTGGGGAGTCTGCTTGAGATTCTCTCTTTCCCTCCCCCCTCCCAAATCAATCAATCTTAAAAAAAAAAAAGGAAAGGCAACCTACAGAATGGGAGAAAATATTTGAAAATCATTTATCTGGTAAGGGATTAATATTAAAAACTCATGAAGAAGTCCTACAACTCAAGAGACAAAAAATCCAATTAAAAAATGGGCAGAGAAAGAGAAAAAACATTTTTCCAAAGAAGACATACAAATGGCCAGCAGGCACATGAAAAGGTGCTCAACATCACTCATCATCAGAGAAATAAATGCAAATCAAAACCACAGTAAGATATCATCTCACACCTGTTAGAATGGTTATCATCAAACAGACAAGAGATAACAAGTGTTGGCGAGGATGTGGAGAGAAGGAACATGGCACACTGCTGGCAGGAATGTAAATTGGTGCAACTGCTATAGAAAACAGTGTGGCTGTTCCTCAAAAAATTAAAAACAGAATTACTGTATGATCTAGCAATTCAATTGCTTGGACAAAGAAATATAAATCCAAAGGATATGAAAAGATATTGAAGGGATATCTGCCTTCCCATGTTCATTGCAGCATTAGTCACAAAAGCCAAGATAAAGAAACAACCTGTGCTCATCAATGGATGAATAAAGAACATGTGGTATGGAAATATCATTCAGCTATGAGAAAGAAACTTCTGCCATTTGTGACAACATGGATGAACCCTGAGGGCATTATACTAAGTGAAATAAACCAGACAGAGAAAGACAAATACTGCATGGTATCACTTACATGTGGAATCTTAAAAAAAAAGAAAAGTCAAACTCATAGAAACAGAATAGACAAGTGGTTGCCAGGGGCTGGGGGAAACAGGAACAGGTTGGTAAAAGGGTACAAACTTTCAGCTAGAAGATAAATAGGGTTTGAGGGTCTAATGTAAAACATGGTAACTACAGTGGATAACACTATATTGTATAACTGAAAAGAGGAGAGAACAAATTTTTAATGAGCAAAGGACCTGACATTTCTCTAGGAGTCATACACAAATAGCCAACAAGCATATGAAAAAATGCTCCATATCACTAATCATTAGCGGGGAGATATCCCTTCGTACCCATTATGATGACTCCTATCAAAAAAATAGAAACAAATGTTGGTGAGGATGTGGAGAAATGTGAACGCTTGTGCAGCATTGGTAGGAATGTAAAAATGGTGGTGTTGCTGCCGTGGTAAACAGTATGGCAGTTCCTCAAAATATAAATATAGAACTACCATAAGACCTGGCGATCCCATGTCTGGATATATATCCAAAAGAACTGAAAGTAGGATCTTGAAGAGATATTTGTATAACCATGTTCAGAGCAGTAGTATTCACAATAGTCAAGACATAGAAGCCACCAAAGTTGTCCATTGATGGATGAATAGATACACAAAATATGGTCTATATACCCAATGGAACATTTTTTTAAAGACTTTATTCATTTGAGAAAGATGAAAGAGGGAAAGAGAGAGAGAGAGAGAGAGAGCATGAGCCGAGGGAGGGGCAGAGGAAGAGGGAGAAGCAGACTCCCTCCTGAGCAGGGAGCCCAACATGGGGCTCAATCCCAGGACCCTGAGATCATGACCTGAGCCAAAGGCAGACTCGTAACCGACTGAGCCACCCGGATGCCCCCATCCAGTGGAACATTACTCCGCCTGAAAAAGGAAGGGAAATTCTGACACCTGCTGCAATATAGATGAACCCTGAGGACATTATGCTGAGTGAAGGAAGCCAGTCACAAAAAGACAAATACTGTATGATTCTACTTATATGAGGTATCTAGACTAGTCAAATTCACAGAAGCAGGAAGGAGAATGGTGGGGGCCAGGGAAAATGGGGAGTTGTTTAATAGCTAGAGAGTTTCGATTTTGCAAGAGAAAAAGTTCCGGAGACTGACTGCACAATGATGTGAATATACATAACACTAGTCAACTATACACTTAGAAATGGTTAAGATGGTAACTTTTATGTTCTGTGGGGGTTTTTTTATAATTACATTTTTAAAGGGTGTGATAAAGCCCCTAAAAATAAACCCTATTAACACATAAAGGAAATGGTCCAATCTCTAAGGTTTTTGATTTAGAAAACTTGTACTAGCTGTGTGAACTTCTTAGGAAAATTAATTAACAACTTAGTTGTTAAGGATGTTAAATGAAGTAAGTTTTGTGGCACAGCTAAGTATTAAGCAAGGCGTAGTAGGTGTCGAAGAATTACTTAAAACGTCTCAATCATCTCGAATGATCTTCAAGCTGGTTAACTTTCAGAAATGTGTAACACTCCCCAGTGCTGATGAAATGTTGGTGAAAGTTTCCCTTATGATTACAGATGATCAAAATGATTTCCAGTTGTCCTTTTACTGTAAGTACAAGGAAGCACAAATGCACCTTTTAAAATTACCTTTTGGCAAATGCACAGATGTTGTCTATAAGTGGACAGTTCTTGAGTGCTGCTTCTACTTTCCCCAGAGATACATATTCTCCTGCTTGTAATTTCACCAGATCTTTCTTACGATCTGTAAGATGAAGAATGAGGAATGTTAAGTCACCCACAGTCCACTTTCTTAGGGTATGCACAATTCTGATTTTCTTTCACTCTCACTGCCTTCATCTTGATTGACCAAGAGACTTCTTTGAAAATCTTCTTATATATAACGCTTGCCCATACACGTCAGTTAAAAAGAAGACACCATGCTGAAGAGGTACTGGCTAAAATGCTAGACCCCATACAGAATGCTTCGGTATCTTATTATAATCTTAACCACCATAATAAAGTGAATAGAAGGAACAGGATCTCAGAGCATTCGATTTGAATGGCAGCTCTGCCCATTACAAGCCACGTGAGCCTGGGCATGTCGGCTGACCTCTCCAACCCTCAGTTTTATCAGAGATACTGATACAAGCATGTAGCACAACGTCTGGCATAGGGAATGTGGTTAATAAATGTGAATTCCCCATTTTCCATATTTGACTTCATCTTGTTAAAATGACAGTGCTCCTGGCACTGGACGGCCTGGCTTGAGTAATCACCGGTTGCCTTACAACATTCGTATGCATGCCGGCTTGCCTGCCTCTAGCCTGGGAACCCACTCTACATGCCCACAGAAACCACCTTTGATTCCAGTGCAAATAAGGATCAAGAAAAAAAGGCAGGGGAGGGAGGGGGTTGGTTCTAGACTGAGCCATGCTCACTGGGGGTTTCCCCAGCAGAGCTAACTTCTAGATGAAGAACCACTTTTCCCAGGAAATCTCTAACTATATTCAGGGACAGATTTAATGGACCACAAGAGATATGACTGAGGAAATTTTATGGCTTGAAAAGGACTTGACTGGGACCCTACAGACTGGTCCTTCCCAGCTAGTTAGGCAAATTTTCATTTTAGGTTCTGCCTGCTTAAAGTGAATAGCATAAGGGCTCTCTTGGAGCTAAAAGTCTCTTCCAGTAGGCTCACTGAGGGCAGTGTCAAACCAACTGACATTCTCAGAAGAATGGATTGCTGTTGAGGATTTATAATTTTCTACGGTTCGAGGATAGCTGGAGCCACTAGGGAAAGTAATGTGTCTGCACTGCTTCCTGAGTGGGGAGGTAAATGGTAAGGGATTCTATTCTGTGGTGTCCTATGATATTCTAGGTAGGGTATGTTACAGTAGATGGTCATATAGTACCATGTATAGTTGACCAAAAAAATACCTCTTTGAGCAATCTTTGTTTTCTCCCAAAAAGAGAATACACTGACCTATAATCTGTAAACATCCATCAGGATGAAATTCTCCAATGTCACCAGTGCAAAACCACCTTTGGCCATTTTCATCCACAGAATAATCCTCTGCCGTTTTCTCTTCATTTTTAAAATATCCCATGGAGATATTTTGTCCACCAATTACAATTTCGCCTCTGGGGTTTGGCTTGTCATGAATTGTATAACCACCTGGAAGTCATTAAATGAAATTAGTTACTGTTCTAACACAGAATGTACTTGTATTCATTCTTAAAACTCTCTTTCTGTGGATCAAATGTTATGTCACTTTATGGGAGAATATTAGTTTACATTTATTCACATTGATGTGAGGATCATGAGTCACTGTAATTTCAGAAGTACCAAGGAAGGCTCAATGATAATCACCAACCACCAACTATGCCAAACTTTCCCAATGACCAAAAAATTTCACACTTAGAAATGGGCTTCATAGAGCTCTGTTAAGACTAAAGTACCCGCAAGAAGGGTAACATTTGAAGGTGTTATAAGTAAATTACTAATATGATGATATCCATGCAGTTCAGATTTTTTTCTAAAGAGGTTTTATTTTTTATTTATTTTTAAATTTTACTTAGATTTTTTATTATTATGTTAATCACCATACATTACATCATTAGTATTTGAAGTAGTGTTCCAGGATTCATTGTTTGCATACAACACCCAGTGCTCCATGCAGAACGTGTCCTCTTTAATACCCACCACCAGGCTAACCCATCCTCCCACCCCCCTCCCCTCTAGAACCTTCAGTTTGTTTTTCAGAGTCCATCGTCTCTAAATTTTTGTTAGTAACATACAGTGCAGGGGCGCCTGGGTGGCTCAGTTGGTTAGGCGACTGCCTTCGGCTCAGGTCATGATCCTGGAGTCCCGGGATCGAGTCCCATATCGGGCTCCTTGCTCAGCAGGGGGTCTGCTTCTCCCTCTGACCCTCCCCCCTCTCATGTGCTCTCTCTCTCTCATTCTCTCTCTCTCAAAAATAAAAATAAATAAAATCTTAAAAAAAAAAAAAAACATACAGTGCAGTATTGGTTTCAGGAGCAGAATTTTGTGATTCATCACTTACATACAACACCCTGCTCATCACAACAAGTGCCCTCTTTAATACCCATCACCCAACTAGCCCATCCCCCACCCACTTCCCTCCATCAACCCTGTTTGTTCTCTATCGTTAAGAATCTCTTTTGGTTTGTTTCTCTCTCTCCTTTTTTTTTTTAAAGATTTTATTTCTTTATTTTAGACGAAGAGAGAGCGAGCGAGAGAGAGAGAGAGAGCACAAGTGTGGTGGGGGAGGAGGGAGAAGCAGGCTCCCCACTGAGCAGGGAGCCCTGCATGGGGCTTGATCCCAGGACCCTGGGGTCATGACCTGAGCTGGAGACAGACGCTTAACTGACTGAGCCACCCAGGCATCTCTCTCTCTCTCTCTCTTAAGGTTTTAATACAAGAGAGCAGGTAGGAAGTGCCTACCAAAGGCAACACCACTAAGTGAGAGGGAAAGGGAGGTTAGGAGAAACAGGAAGGAAACTTTATTTTCTTAACTTGGCCTATGACCAGTCATGACTTCAAAAGTTAGAACATGAAATAACTGACAATAACTCTGAAATATCTTACCACTACTCATTATCTATTTATTGTTGAAAAAATCTTACTTTAAGGGAAACAGACAAAAATCTGAATTCATAACCTGAGATGTTGATTGGATTTTATGTCCTAAAAGAATTAAAGCTGCTCTTAAAATTTTTAACCTAGTCAGTATTTGAATTGGACGAAACCCACTGTATGTAAAACATTAAGATCATTCCTATTTCAGAAAGCAAAGGTTCCTTCATAGCAAGGAAAACTCCAAATACGTTTGCAAAAATGGACCTACTCCCCCAAATGGACATTAAGGCACAAGACCAGAAAATCAGAGAAAAAAAATTAGAGGCAAAATTCGCCTTACCAAGTTGTAGTGATACACCTTGTTTCTCTGATTTCATTGCCTCATAAATAACCCATCTAATAAAAAAAATAGTGATGCTGAGACTCAATACAGCCAGACCCATATTCCCTATATTCTCATCAGATTTCCATCCTAGAATTGGAACGGCATGACCACGGGAGGACTTATTCCCAAGATGCAAAACTCTTGGGAATGCAACTGGATTTTAAATGTGGTTTTTAAAAAGAAGTGGCCATTTGCTCACAGAGCACCGACAATAATGCACATCGTAAGAAAGTCACAGGAGAGAAACAATTTTAGGGACTTCAAGTTTATGTGAGATAAAGCCCATTCATTTTCTTGGGTTTGAACAACCTAGGGGAATTGTCCTAGAAGGTAACTAACTGGTCCTTTAAATTTCCAGTCTATGGCTCCATCCCAAGGTGAATACTCCCTTTTAAAATTGTAAGCCTTTTAATTACTTTTGCTCTATCTGGCAAGGCCAAGCTGTTAATTATTTTGCAGTTAATGCACCTATTTAGTATTTTTCACAATTCCATCAGGAAGACTGGTTTACTTCTGCCTTCAGCTGATTTATAAAAAGGATTATCGCCAATATCTGTAAAGTGCAAGCTTCCTTTTGTAGTCACATATAAAAATAAAATTACACAAATAGCTGGAGAATTGAGTCTCAACTGTGCAAACGTTTGCTGGGGTCAAGAGCTAAGGGATTGGGTGGGGGTGTGTGTGTGTGTGTGTGTGTGTGTGTGTGTGATGGTGTGTGTGTGTGTGTGTGTGTGTGTGTGTGTGTGTGTGATGAGTCACTCTATCCCCTAAAAATCTGGGGTTTCATTTCCCAGCCCCAACCCTCCTCACTAGCAAAGTGGAGCTTCAAAAGATAGGATATGGCTCCTTCTCCAAACCCAGGGAATGGCCCACTAAGAATGTTTTTCCTCTTCACCATCAAGTATTCTCAAGTTCAGAATCACCATGCCTTGATTCTAGAGATTTTCTTTTCCTCTTCGGAACCTAAAGATGTTACTGAGGAGAAAGAAAGCATAGGGAACGAGCAACAGCAAAGATTCACTTGCTACCACAGACAACCTAACACTTCAAAGACCGGGTATCTTGAGGCTCAAGGTGGTTTTCAGCACATCTAGAACCAGTAGAGCTTGTCATCAAATTCTTACCTTCCTGCCAGTCTTTTAGCTTAATTTCACAGCAAATGAGAGGGGCACCAACTCTGCCAGTAGTATAGTCAGTAACTACGAGGGAAAAAGCAACAAAGATATTAGCATACCACATTTCAGACCCGCGTGAGACCAGGAATACTGGAGTCCGAGCCGGAGTCTCACAGATGACAAGAGAGAGGCCATGATGAGTGCAGTGCAAAGCGTGGTCAGGGTTTCGATATTTCAACTTCATTTCGACAGTGCAATCAATTCCAGTGTTGTCACATCATTTTTGCTTCTCACAGGCTATGTTTCAGATAATTAAGTACAAACACCTCTGGTAAAAGAGGAGAGCTGGCTCCGCCATTATCTACCTCGGATTCCAGTAAGACAGATTTGGAGCGGAATTCCTTCTCTACCACTCACTGTGGCTGTGTGACTCGGACAAATTACTTAGCCCCGTGAAGCCTCCATTTCCTCATCTATTACATGGGGATAGTAAGAAAACCTCCTTCTTAACCGGAATATGTTGTCAGGATTAAATGAGATGATGCGTGGAAGGGGCTTAACACTTCCAGGCACAAACTAAGCTTTTGATAAACGTTAGCTGCCGTTACCAACCATGATGATGATGATGACGATGATGATATTCTCCTTTTGTAATAGGGAAGTACTGCTATGGAGAGCAGTACTTCCCGTAATCAAGTATTTATAGATAGCCAATAATGTACCTAGCGTTATATTAAACACTGAAAAGAGAAAACACATAAAGGATAAGGAGACTGTGCCCTCAGTGAGCTTACTAACAAACTACCTGGGCCAAACGGCATTATGAAACAATTTAGAGCACATTTAAATACTCAGCTGCACGGTACCAGAAGCGAGCACAACAGTACCTCAGAGACTAGAAAGATCAATGTAAAATTGGGAAAGACTTAATTGAAGAGTTGGGCATGAAAAGGCAGCTGTGATCAGTTAGCCAAAAGGGCATTCCAAGAGAAGGGAACAGAAAATACAGAGAGGTGAGAGCAAGAAAGGCCATATGAGAAAGAGTGAGAAGACCGGCTTGTCTGGAGAGCAGAGCCAGGTACGTGGAGATGTGGGAAATCATGGAAAACAACGATGGGTACAATGGCACGAGATCGAAGATGTCTGGGGAGTTTGGTTCGCTGAGAATGAGGCGGTGTTTGAGGCAGAGGTGTCTACCACAAGTACACAGGATCAACCCGAAGTGCTATCCTAGAGGCAGGCACAGCGGTGGAAAGGCTGTTCACCTCGGAGCAGTGCGAAGGAATAAAAGGCTGGATGTCAAAGGTGGCATGCAGGGGAGGGAGCAATCCAACGAGGAAGTGGGAAGACCCGATCAAAGTTCAAGATATTTACTTAGATGACTTCAAAGCAAATGCCCTGAATGACTTTAAGGATGGTAATACCACTGTCGCAAACAATTTGTGAGGTGCAGAGATGGTCTGGGATGCTGGCACCGATTCTGGACACAGTAAGTTAAAGTGAAAGTGGGATGATCCAAAAAAATCTTACTATACCCAGCGTTTCCCACCCCAGGATGATTCTGCCCCTCGGGGGATATTTGGTAATGTTTCCAGTCGTTCCACTGCCACAACTGGGAGGAGTGAATTACTCCTGGTATCCATCCATCCAGCTGCTAAACATCTTATAATGCACAGGAGAGCCCGAACAATAAAGAACTATCTGGTTCAAAATTTCAGTGGTGCCAAAGTTGATAAACACTGCCATAGGATGATGAAAATTAACAGAAGAGAAAACAAACAAGAAGTCAGAGCAGGAAGATACATTCAAGAGGGAGCATAAAAATGATACTTTATTCCAAGAGGGCAGTTCTCCGAGGAAGTAATCATTTAGGGAGAGGAGATTAAAGGCCCATGGTGACAGAATCCTGAGGACTGACAAAATGGCATAAATATTTACAAGGCTTAAAAATAAAGGGCACACAAGATAGTTCAATTAGAAGTTACTAAAACTATTCAGGTTTGCCCTGAATCTGATATTACTCACGAGGTATAAAAGTACCCTGGTTCCTAAAGCTAATGCAAATGCAAACTAACATTGAATTATTTGCCACGTTACCAACACTTACCTTCTGTAACTGTCCCAGCACCGCACGATTCTGTAAGTCCATAACCCTGACCCACTGGGCAGCAGAAGCAGACATTCATGAATCGGTGTGTCTGCGGGGACAGTGGTGCTCCACCAGACAGCATCATGCGGACACTGCCTCCCAGCAAAGCCTTCACCTTCTTAAACAATAACCTTGAAAAAATGGAAAAGGGGGGTATCATTTTAATACATGCATACATTATTCTTGGTGACATCCTACTTTATAAGCTCTGAGCAAGATTGCTCAACTTTGGCTGGACACCTAAGTTTGAGAACCATGGTGGTAATTAATGAGAGGTTAACAAAGTGACGACTAATAGTGCTTTGAAAAAAATGCCAGATGGTAGCTACACTTGTGGTGAGCGCAGCATAACGTACAGAGGGGTCGAATCACTATGTGATACGCCTGAAACTAAGGGAACGTTATGTGTCCACTGTACTTTAATTTTTAAAAATGCCAGAAAAACTCTTAAAAATGCAAAAAGAAGAGTGCAGTGTCCGGAAATTGCTTTGACATACAGTAAATGAAAGAAAATGATGTCGTCAAAGGAAAATAAATTACAGCTCTCTTTAGAACATTTAGTTATTGACTTATCTCTCTTAATGAAAAATGCTTTCCCATCTCCACCTCCCCCAGCACCACATTTTAAATAGCTGTTATATTCATATGCTTATTATACTGTTTTATGAAGACAATAAATTAGAAACCTTCATGCAGAATAAAATCTTGAGTATCACTTTCAGTTGGACATGGCCCTTTTTAGACTCAAATGTCTTGATTTGAAAGTCTAGTTTTTCTTCACAAGACCAAATTTTATAATTGAATCTTAAATATTTACTCGATTATTAAAATTTGTTAAATTGCCACGATCGGAGCTCGGGGTCCTCTGTGTTGGCTGTGTAAGCAATGAGGGTTAGAAGTGAGTAAAAGAGAAACGCAACCTTATGATGATGGCAGCGATGCTCACACTAAATTAACTTGCCAGTTACTTATTCAGCTTCCAGATGTAAACACACAAGATCTAAAGGCTCACACTATAGAGTTTATGACATGTACTTACAGATTGCAAAGTGGTGCATCATATCCCTTTTTGATCTGTTCCAATTTGTAATCATACCCTATCTTGAACAGCGTTTTCTGAATATAATTCATCTCTTGGACTTTGCTCATAACATTCTTATAAATTCTATCCATGATTTCCTAAAAGGTAAGCAAAATAGTCAATAATCTGAAAAGAATTACACCAACACTGAGACAGTCTTTAGTTGAAGATACCTTGTTTACAACATCTTAGGTAAAAGTCTTCAGTATAATGGATATTTTTATTATAGAATTAATTTCACTGAATTTACTTGTTCGCGATTTCAAAAAGACTAGGGACAAGTATAGGGGTTTTTCAGTTCTATACACTAAGTTTACTTAAAATTTTTTTAAAAATGCTAACTAGAGTATAAATAATTCATTCACCTCCCACATAAAAACCTTTTTTAATTCTTTTCTTTCAAATATATTCACTTATTTTCAAATAGCACCAGAACACCCAACTATGTTGAATCTAATCCTGGTGTTTTTGTCACTACTACCTTGTGACTCTTAGAGCATGGGAGAGAGATTTACAGAGCTTATTAAAAGAGTTTACTTACACAGTTTTCTAGAGTTTTATGTCCCTATAATTTAGGTATTTTGATTCCTGTCAATAGAACCTAAGATAACAAAAAAGAATAGGATTCTTGCTCACAGCTCCTTGGAAAATTAAAAGTAGGACTAGGTTTGGGATACAGTGACTCCCAAGATAACATATAAAAAACAAAACAGGGGCGCCTGGGTGGCTCAGTCGTTAAGCGTCTGCCTTCGGCTCAGGTCATGATTCCAGGGTCCTGGGATCCAGCCCCACATCGGGCTCCCTGCTCGGCGGGAAGCGGGCTTCTCCCTCTCCCACTCCCCCTGCTTGTGTTCCCTCTCTCGCTGTGTCTCTGTCAAATAAAAAAAATCTTTAAAAAAAAAAAAAAAAAAAAAAAAACCAGACAAGCAAAAAAGCCCAGACTATCACTAAATGTTTTCTTGAAATGACTTAGCACAAATTAATAAGAATTGTTGCACAAAGCACACCTATTTATAAATACCTGGTTTTAAATATTTAAAGTAGCAATTAGTATAAATTCAGTTGTGCTACAATGAATGACTTTAGGAATGACTCTTTTGATATCAGAATAGAGCCATTCACAAATGAAGACAACAAAACCATCTCTTGCATTATGCTACATGAAATAAGGCAGACGGCAAAAGACAAATACCATATGATCTCACTTATATGTGGAATCTAAAAGAGCCAAACTCAGCAAGAGAGAGTAGACTGGTGGTTGCCAGAAGCTAGGGGTGGGGGAAATAGAGAGATGTTGGTCCAAGGGTACAACGTTATAGGTAGAAGATGAGTTAAAAGTCTTGGGGATGTAATGTACGGCACAGCATGGTGACTATAGCTAACAAGACTGTACTGTATATTCGAAAGTCGTTAAAAGAGTAGGTCTTCAATGTTCTCATCACACACACACACATATACACACACGGTAACTATGTGAGGTGATGGGTGTGTTAAGTAACATTATTACAGTAATCATTTCACAATATATACGTATATCAAATCATCACATTATACACCCTGAACTGACACAATGTTCCGTCAATTGTATCTCAACAAAGCTGGCGGGGGGGGGGGGTGCAGAGCACAGCACAGTATTCAAGCATGGTATAGCATTGTTCTGTCCATTTCCCCAGATGGAATCATTATTATAGAACTGAAATATTTGTGTAGATCTGTGATTGAGAAATTCCAAAAGTTCCCTTAAAGGACTTTAACATCCTGTAACCATCCCTCTTAAAAAAAGTGAATGGGATGTTGGGTGGGAAAAAAAACATATGGGAGTGAGACAGATGTGTGAGAACTGCCTCCACTGCTCCTTGCAGGAGATACGAGTCATAGGCACAGAAAGACCTCAGTGAGGAAGGAACACAAACAATACAGTTGCAACAAGTTGGCAGGATTTACTATTAGCACATTAAGCCACCCTTTAGTTCAACCTAATAATTACATGATGTTCAACTGAGTCACTGCTTACAAGAAGAATTTATTCTAAATTCTCTCTGTGAATATGATTCTTTTTTTTTTAAAGATTTTATTTATTTATTTGACAGAGAGAGACACAGCGAGAGAGAGAACACAAGCAGGGGAAGAGGGATAGGGAGAAGCAGGCTTCCCGCGGAGCAGGGAGCCCGATGCGGGGCTCCATCTCAGGACCCCAGGATCATGACCTGAGCCGAAGGCAGACGCCCAACGACTGAGCCACCCAGGGCCCCTGAATATACAACTCTAAATGGATCTTTTATTCTGACCCAGGAAAGAAACTAACTCAGATAACAGAATCTACCAATTCTCAGTAAAAAAGATTTTTTTTTTGCTATTTTTTCTCATTTAATAAGCACTTAAGTAAAAATCTAAAAATGTATTTAAAACACATAAAACAAAATCATATCCAATTATTAAGGACAGCTGCTATTTTCATCTGCTTGTAGCTTTTCAACCCTAATATAAATAATTTGTTTTAGCCATTATATCTGATGTACTAAAGTCTGATTAATATGGGATAATTGAGTAGGTTGTTAATTATAGAATCTAACTGAATCGGAATCCATTATTAACTATAATATCTATTATTAAATGATAATTAGTGCTACAAATATTAACATTGGCATAATAAATATAATTTGAGAAAATGTTAAGGAATTTTTAATTTTGAAATGTATTACTTTGCATCTTCTCTTATTGGATCTTCTAATAATAGATGAAATGAATTTTTAAAAGGAACTGATAGGGTTAAACAGAGAAAAACTGTAACTACATAGGGAAAATATATGTCATATCATGAAACTAACATTTATTTTACATCAATAATTTTTACTGAGTACCTACTACATATAAGTAATGTATTATCTGAACAAGAAATTTAACATCTATTGTATATATGTATTATATAATTTAATAACTAACAGTAATGTTTAAAAATACAGATGTACTATAATAATAGCATGTAATAATATACAAATGCCAAATATAAATATATAATATATGTATGTTTTCATAGGTGCATATATTTTTTTTTTTAACTTTAAGGCCTATTTATAGAGGAGTAGGAAGAGCTAAGGGAACCAACAAAGTTGGGTGAAGCATCAAGGGACCAGCAACATGGGAGATTGTTTATTATCCCTAGACCTGAAGAAGTCACTGGAGAGAAGTAGGACTGGAACCCGGTAAGGACTATAGCCATGGGCAAGACCTGGTTACAGCCAGTGGGAAAGAAGAGACTGTCCAATGGGCGCCTGGCAACTTGCCCAAACCACAGCCCAGCAGGGAAGGAGCAAAGTACGCAGACACCCTTCCCCATCCCCCCCACCCCTGCCTCCCTGCCCCGTGATCTCTCCTGAGTGCCAATAATTGGCTGAACCCAACCACAAATCGGAAGGCGAGCAAGCCCTGGTAATTCATCCACAGAAGCTAGCCTTCCAAGACACAAAGTAAAGAAGAATGGACAATGGCCTTTAGGCCTAAATTCAGACATTACTTCCTAGAGTCCTTGGCCCTTTTCCTTCCCTATGTTCTCTGATATGGTTTACTGGGGATTCCTGTACTTTGGGTAATAAAGCCAAAATACTGTTTCCCAAAACGAAACAATCTTAATTAGATAAGCATAGGAGTTAAGACTGACTCAGTTCACACTTAAACTTTAGCAAGTATGGGCTCTGTGACCTCAGGCAAGTTTTTTCCTTTATAAAACCAGAAAAACAGGACCCACCTAGCAGAGTCTTAGGGAGGATTAAGCGAGATAATCCATTTAAAGCACTTAGCACAGTGCCTGGAACCTATCATTAGCATCACTTTCTTACACTTTAATGAGAAGCTTCTTTCTGTTTGTAAACGTGCTGAATTCTACAGCACCTCTAAATAAAAAGGCAAAGTCCACTCTGACCTATCCTAATTCTTTAGTTATTTGGTAATTTTGTAATTAGAAGCTTAAAAAACAAAGTAACTTCCATCTGTAATTCTTAGAAAACTTGGGCTGAACACTTCACGATCTAATCTCTGACTTTCCGTGTGCGAAAATAGTTCTGAGAAAGATATTGGGATAAGACTTAAAATCTGATCATAATACAAGCAAGTCATGATACACAGTCCCACTGGAGTTTCCGACCCTAAAAGTGCTAGAATATATTTGATTATGCAAGTTTGAAACATTGTGTTAAATATTTCAGAATTTATTATTAAAAGGCCAAAAAATGGGGCACTTGGGTAGCTCAGTCAGTTAAGCATCTGCCTTCGGCTCAGGTCATGATCCCAGGGTCCCGCATCAGGCTCCCTGCTCAGCGGGGGGGGTCTGCTTCTCCCTCTCCCTCTGCTCTCCCCCCCTT